>NW_024068156.1:0-218302 GCF_009389715.1 Phoenix dactylifera
TTTATTAATCCGAAACCGATCTACTAATTAAGCAGGTCAAAAATTCAGATCTGAACTTGATCTTTATATTAAACTAGTAATTCGATCCAACTAGTATAATCTATTTATTAAAACAAGTCAAGTCAGATTCAATAAGTTAAACATATTAAGCAAATATTTAATGAATTAAATAGATTTAAACAGATTAAACAGGACGAGTTAAACATAATAGAATTGGATTAAACAAATTTTAAATAGGTTAGGTCATGATCCAATCTAATGTTAAACATATCAAAATCGGTTAAACAAATTAAAGATCTAAATCTTAAGCCAATCTATTTAATAAACAAATTTGTATAGGTTGTTTTATTTATGATCTAAAATTTATTTGCGTTAAATTTGGATATGTATGGGTCGGATTGGTGGGTTGGTGGGTGGAACTTAAATTGTCATCTTTAATTTTGAGCAGCCAAGTAATCTTTTTCTGCCGTGCTTTAATTGCAATGTGTCTTTGGTTTCTAATTATGATCAGAAGTTCAGTGGGCCCCAAAAGACAAATTGGTGTTACATGGGACGTGATCACGTGGTAGGACCACCTTGAGGCTGCGAAAGCTTCGACAGCGCGAGAATTGCATGAACGACGTACATGAGGCATGCGATGGCTTAAGACGGGCGCTTGTTTCTTGGTACTTGACTTTTCCACGCTAAAGTCTACATCCAACCAGTTGAAATGGCGACGTACAGCCAGTTCTATTATATTTGATGTTCAAGACATGCTTAATATAATAACCGAACAAGTGGGTAATGCTAAGATGAGCTACACACACAGATATATATATATATATATATATATATATATATATATATATAATATATATATATATAGTGTGTGTGTGTGTGTGTGTGTGTGTGTGTGTGTATCTATATATATATATATATATGTGTGTGTACACACACACATATATATATACACATATATATGTGTGTGTATATATACATACATACATATATATACACACACACACACACATATATATACATATACATATACATATATACATATATATATATATATATATATATATGTATATGTATATGTACATATATGTATATATGTATATATGTGTGTATATATATAGAGGTAGATTAGGATATAGGTGCTGGCTAGTTAAGTTTTTGTACGGTAAAAATAGTTATGAAATGTATAACCTATCCATGGAGCGGTAAAGAAGTCCTAGTTGATAAAAAAAAATTGGTTCAAATTGAAATGAATATCAGAACTAAATACTAGATGCGAGTCCAAAATGAATCTGAAAAGATTAAGATATTTCTGTTTTCTTTTGAAATTAAAATGAAATAAAACTTCCTCTAACCAAAGAGCTAAAATGAGAGCTACTTATCTATTCCACAGTCCAACTTCTCCAATCAAATATATTTTTATTATTTATGTTTGGAAGAAGTGGAAAAAGAAACACATGTAACAGTAGTTTTATTCTTTGTCGCTCTAAGTAAGAGAGAGAGAATATCATGAGAACAACATAACCAATATTTCTTGAACAAGTAGACTGGAAGTGGTAATTCAGCCACTGATGAAATAGTAGAGATTATGCCATTCTGGTTGATCTCTGTCTCCTAAAATTCATTCTCAATCATTTCCTTTTGATAAAGCTTTAGTGAGAGAAATGGAATGACCAATAATTGAAGGCGAAGCATCCGCGCGACGAAGGCAAAAAAAAATTACGACCACAGAAAATTAGATTTATGCGACAACATTCTTGTCCTACCGATATGTATCCTGTCTTGTGGAGAGCATCCACCAAGGCTAGAGTACGAGAGCAAACCTTCTAGAGAAACATGATTGCTGCGCGCTGTTTGTCACCGACAGCATCGGCCCTCTAAATATCAAAACCATATAAATTTTCCCAGATATTGGGGATAATATGTGGCGCAGGAGCTTGGCTCTTAGTGTGCTCTCACTGTGAAAAACGTGTGGCCAAGTGGAAAACGGAACTCCTTGTTCTGGGTTTTAAATGAAATTGCCATCGAGACTGTGATAGGAACTACTCGTTCTGGGTTTCCCTCGTCTATAAATTTCCTCTCCAACTTAAGTTAGAAGCACCAACCAAGCTAAATTAAGCTCTCTCGTCTCTCTGTCTCCAAGTTATGGGCTCTTTGGAAGTGAAAGTAGAAATGGAGGAGGTTCGTTGGAATGCCATGGCCGGAGGTGTGACCGGCCGGTGAAGCATGAGGTGCAGAGCGGGTGGGAGGAGGAAGGGCTATACTTAACGTGGAGGATCTGTGGGTGACCGCATCCAACGGTAAGGGTTCGTCGAGGGTGATACTGGCTGGGCTCACCGGGTACGCCCGGCCTGGGAGGTTCTAGCCATCATGGGTCCATCGGGCTGTGGCAAGTCCACTCTTCTTAATGCCTTGGCAGGTAACAAAAGGACCATCTACCAGGTGGTGTTCGCACCTTCCTTCACCTTAAAAAAAAGGAAAACAAAATTAGTAGCATGAATTTTTTATTATTAGAAGTACAGAGTTTTTTTTTTTTTTTTTTTGAGAAACTTAATATTTTCGATTGTATTAAGAAACTAAGCAGATAAGAGAGAAGGCAAGTAAACAAACAAGGGAGTCTAAGGACGACTCAACCATTTCCTAATCACCTTGCTTATAAATCCTCTCTCATCAAATAGCACAAGAAAATCTCTAATCTCCTTTTATATATCTAAGGCTTGCTTTGAAGAAGATCCAGGGTCCTAATCCTAGGTATTGTTTTAATGGATTAAAATAATCTCTTTTATAACCTTTTTTCATACTCTTATCACCTAAATAGTGATAGGATTAGGCAAGTTCTCATACAGTCAGGAGGTTGAAGTAATTGAGGGTCCTCAACATCTTTACTAATATATATATATATATATATATATATATATATATATATATATATATATATATATATATATATTAATTGGGAGAGAGGGAGAGAGGGTAACTGGGGGAGAGAGTATTAATTGGAGGGTTGAGAGGGTGAGTTAATTTTGGATTGTAAAAAGACATAAATCCCTTAAGAGTTATAAAAAGTAAGGATATTTTTTGTACAATGAAAAATGGGTAGATTGATAACCTACCATAACAGAGAATAGGTTATCAATCCCCATATAAATATATATATATATATATATATATATATATATGAAGAAACTTTCATAAATATATTTCTTTTTACTGTGAATGATGCATTTACCTTAGATTAATTTTCTCTATTTCTTTGATACCCCAAAAAAAAAAAAAATAGCAACCAAAAACAAGAATATATTTATTATGTTACCTTGCTTCCCACATGCATCAGATGCGTGCATAATATCAACTGTTTAGAATAAAATATTATCTAAAATAATATTGTTGAGTAGGACAAGACTACTTGGCCAGGTGATCTAGGACTAAATCCCGTTTTCTGTATTCATTTTTAACAGTCAAGAAGCCAATCAAGACATGACATAGTGGCAAAACAGTTAAAACACATGGAATGTTGGTAGCAAGAAGATACGTGCTAGTTGGAGCATTAGAACTTGGATTATAACTCGGTAATAATAATATCTACTTGCAGGGAGACTCGACTCAGGTACAAAACAATCTGGACAAGTGTTGGTAAATGGTTGGCGTCAGACGCTAGCATTTGGGACTTCTGTGAGCACATCTTTTCCTTTTTCCTGCACTTCAGTATTCTTTCTCTTCATAATTCTTCAAATTGTTACCAGTCTTTTAATACATACATGGCTACAGCACTCAAACATCTGAGGATTATGGGTTTAACCGAGCCAAGCTTGAAATAGCCTGGGTCTAATCAAGCTTAGCTTGAAATTAATTGAGTCTGAAGTTTGCATCAAGATTTGCACCTTTATATGTGACCTTGCTTGCTTGATCTAATTTCAAGCCTATCTTCTATTACATGGATACCATAACCCTTGCGTTTGTGAAAAACTTGTAATACTCATCCAAGCTTGTGATGCTAACAAACTAATATTGATATGCATACTTATAAAACGATCTTTTCCTCATTAATATAGGCTTATGTGACCCAAGATGACATTCTGATGACAACTCTGACGGTGAGAGAAGCTGTATACTATTCTGCACAGCTCCAACTGCCAGACTCCATGTCTAAATCTGAGAAGAGAGAGCAGAGACGACTATAAAGGGAGATGGGCTTTTAAGATGCTACGGACACAAGGATTGGGAGGGCAGGCATCTAATGGAATAAGTGGTGGCCAGAAGAGGAGGGGTTAGCATTTGCATAGAGATTTTAACACGACCAAAGCTTCTCTTCTTGGATGAACCCACAAGTGGACTAGACAGTGCTGCATCATATCACGTTGTGAATCGCATCATCGACCTATCTCGACATCATGGAAGGACTATTATCGCTTCGATCCATCAGCCTAGCAGTGAAGTTTTTGAGCTTTTTTGATAACTTGTGCCTTTTTATCTTCTGGCAAAACAGTTTATTTTGGACCTGCTTTCTTTAACTAATGAGGTGAGCATGAGTTTCGTAATGGCCATATTTTTTTCTTTTTGGAATAAAAGCAACAAATTGTTCTAATTGATCAATATCTCGACTTTAATCTATCTATCTATCTATCCTCTATTGATATCATAGAATATATAACTACTGGGTAGATCATTACCATGTCTCTATCAAAGAGTGATTCAAATTTCAAATTATTCTGTTTTCATAATAAAAATTATTCAATACTTCAAGCTTTTATATTTTATCAGTTATTTTTCAAAGCTCATTTTTGGAAGCAGGCTGTTAATCTAAGAACTCTCCACTTTTTTGATCTGAACCAGTAACTGTTATTATAACCAACCATCTATGGACCATTAAAACAGACAAGATCAAGATCTTATATAGTAATCATACGACAAGGCAGGTGTAATTAATTTCAAGTTCAGGAAAAATTTATGTCATTAATGATCAAATAGTCAATTTGAGTTTACCTTTTCTTCCATGACATTGTCGCATGTCTGCTGAATCTATTTCATATGCACCCTACATGAGGAATTCCTGCGTCTTCTTTTTGTACTTTAAAAATTGAAAACTTGCTTTTTGAAAAATTTAGTCTGATTGAAAACTTGCATTCTCCTAAAGATATGACACTGAATGAATAAAGGTTAGAAAATGTTGGAAGTGCAATCAAACCTTTGACTTCTAATGATTCAGTATTCTATTTCTCTTGCAGCTTTTTGCTCAAAATGGATTTCCATGCCCATCCATGAGAAACCCCTCTGATCACTTCCTCAGAACTATCAACAAAGACTTTGATGAGGTTAGACAGTTCCTTGTGCATTTCTGTATCAAGTTCTTGAACAAAACTTGAAATATACAAAAGAAAAGTGCTTACGATTTTTTTCTTCTCTCCCAATTTAGGAGATTGTAAAAAGGCTGTAGTAGCCAATCAAAAACCACTGCTGAAACCATTGATATCCTCATAAGATCATACAAGCTATCCAATATCCACCAAGAAGTTGAGAGGCGAGTAGCTGAGATGCGCAGATTGGTACGTCAATTACATGAATCTTCCTTGACCATGATTCTATTATTCATAGCATTACATGCTGCCAGAAGAGAATGCAAAGATTTAATCACAAGATCAATTATCACCAAAGAGGGTTTCCTTTTGCAGAGAAGGAGATGCCGTGAAGAAGGGAAGTCAGCTAGTTTTCACTACTCGGTGCATTGTCCTCACCAAAAGATCATTTAAAAACATGTACAGAGATCTAGGATACTACTGGCTGCGACTCGTAATTTATGCTATATTGTGTCTATGCATTGGACCATGTTTTATGACATTGGACATAGCTATGGATCAATTCAGGTGAAAATGCCTAACTCTGAAGGATACTTGTTACAACCTTGCTTGGATATTTTTTTCAAGAGCCTTAACAGGCTAGCCTAAACTCAATTTATAGAGTAGCTAAATGAATCAAACTATAGACCTTCAAGTAACGACCATGTTTTATGACTGGCTTGCAACCTGCTATCACTTAGGTCCGAGTTAAGGCCAAGACAATTTTAGCAGAAGAGGTGCCTATGGTAATACTAGGGATCCGCAGTTATACAAGAGAAATCCGTTTTATTCATCATATAAGCCCATACAGCCATAGTCATGTAAAAAATCCAAATGGCATAGAAGAAGGCAATGGTAACTGATGAATGTGTCGTAATTCAACTTTAGGCACAGAAAATAAAGCCAGAAAGGTCGATTTAATACTCAACCTTGAACTAGATATATTTCAATATTGAATTTAGAACAACATGGTATTTGTTGATAGTTCAGTGATCTTTATTGGAAAAAAGTGTAACCAAGGAACTGATGTGTATATTTAAACTTCCCAGGCTCGGGGTTCGGTGCTTCTGTTCGAATCATCATTCCTAACTTTTATGGCAATTGGTGGTTTTCCTTCCTTTACAGAAGAGATGAAGGTTAGTGGCATTCTTAATGTTCATTATTTGCAAATTTCAGAAGTCCTATTTATCCATGAATTCAAACTATGCTTGGTAATATAAGCTCCTGTAATATTGCTTCTGCTCTCGCCACGATCAGCATGTTTCACAGATCGATAGAAGTATGTATTCAAACTAAAACACCAATATGGCATTTAGAATCCCAGCTTCAATTCTACGAGTTCCACTCGATCAGTATTTTACATATCAATTTCAACAAAACTCTTTCATGTAGACCTGTTCTGGATATATGTAATTTGGCAAGCCATCACATTGGTTGTTCTAAGCGAGCAACTTCATGTGTTGGTTTGTAGCTTGACAAATATTTTGTAATTGGATTTACCAAAACCTACTTAATTACAGTAATTTGTCCTATAGAAATTGGCCATTGGACAAGTTTTGCAAGATGGAGGCTACAACGACAATTTTGGGCTAATCATAAAGGTGTTCTTTTTGCGAGTAATGGCCAGCCAAACATTACATACAACCAAGTAATCACATAAAACAGCTGCCATAAATGCAATTACTATGACATGTAATTTCAGCTACGTGAAAACTCTAGTCACGGGTAATCAAAGGAGTTCATAGTTGTAAAATAATTTTTTAATTGCTCATAGATTATTTCATAAATGTGTTATGAAGTTGTCACTAACATGTCAACTTTTTTTTGATCCAAAGATCTTTCAAAGAGAGAGACTAAATGGGCATTATGGTGTCACCGCATTCATGATAAGTAACATGCTTTCTTCCGCACCATATATAGCTCTTGTCTCTGTAATCCCGGCAGCCATGGCTTACTACCTTATTGGCCTCCAAAGCGGAGTTGATCACTTCATTTTCTTTGCTATGGTGTTGTATGCATCGATGTTGCTTGTTGAGGGCATGATGATGATCGTCGCTAGCATTGTGCCCAATTACCTCATGGGCATCATCACCGGTGCCGGAATTCAAGCAACGATGATACTATCGGCCGGCTTTTTCCGATTGCCGAATGATCTTCCGAAGCCAGTGTGGCGATACCCAATGTACCACATAGCCTTCCATAAGTATGCCAACCAAGCTTACTACAAGAATGAGTTCATTGGACTTTCCCTTCCCAACATCCAAGCTGGGGCTGCAGCCACTATTACTGGGGAGGAAATTGTGAGGGATTTTTGGCAGATGGAGGTGGGCTACTCTAAGTGGGTTGATCTTGCCATACTGTTTGGTATGGTTATTCTATACAGGATCTTGTTTTTGGTCATTGTGAAGACTAGGGAAAAGGTGAAGCCCATGGTTAGGGCTGGTCTAAACAGGCCACCCAAACACGTCATAGGGACGCCCTCAACACCTCTAGCTGATGTAAGCCCATAAAAAGATTTTTTTCTCTTTTTTCTTCATTTTACTACGTCTAATCAATGTATTTGGTCCATGTAATTCTGATGTTTTATTTAAAAGTGGGACCATCTGATTAATCATTGTTTTTCGAGTAATATCCAGGATTTTGATGTAGACCTCCTCAAGGATAAGTAGGTAAAGGAGAAGTGCTAACCAATTGAGCTAACAATTGTTTGTGTTTGATGGAGTGTTCTGATGTCGTAGATAGAGAGTTGATAGGTGTAGTTCCATTTAAACCCTTATTTATTT
Organism: Phoenix dactylifera; assembly: GCF_009389715.1. Classification (NCBI taxonomy): domain Eukaryota; kingdom Viridiplantae; phylum Streptophyta; class Magnoliopsida; order Arecales; family Arecaceae; genus Phoenix; species Phoenix dactylifera. The sequence goes on from NW_024068156.1 coordinate 8,114, forward strand.
GTTTTCTTTGTACCTTGGCTATCTGAGTAAATGTTAGAATTCGGCCGGGGCGATTCAAATAAACTAGTGCTGCAAGAAGAGAACGTCCATATTAATATATAAGATCGAGAGTTCAATGTCAGCATCTCCATGATTCCCAAGCATACAACATTGCCTACTTCCCTAGCTACATGTATCCATGTTTTCCACTACAATCCATTGTCCATACTTCTCAAGCTTCATGCATCACATGTGGCGCCATACTCTAGTCTAGATAACAAAAAAAAAATGCAGGAGAGAGGGGGTATCTAGAGTCCAGCATGGAGTCAAAGTTGCTGGAATGGAGAAGCTAATATATAATAGCCTATTGCATTGTTGCTTTAAACGAAATTTTGCTTACTATTAAGTCTAATGTATGTTGTTGATTGATCTTCTCCTTTATCAATTTAATTTTTTGAGGTCAATTGGTTAATTTAATTCGAAACTCAGATTTGCTAGAGGTCTGACTGATCTAGTCACCTACTCTCTTTTCGCTTCTTTCTGGTGAACTCAATTTAATGGGGCGGGCACCAAAAGAAGAAAGTGTAGAGTAGGTTTCCTATTTTACCATGTTTTTCCTAGTGTCTATTTTAAAGAAGAAACCCAAAAATTAGGGACTCCTCCTACTAACAAAGTTTGCCAATTCTGTGGTTATAAAAATCAGAAAAAGAGGAGATCTCTTTTTTTTATTGTTTCCAAAACATAGTTTTTATTGATACATATAACATGGTCAGATGATACATATTAAGTAAATTAATCATCTAGCAAGCCAACACACACCTCTAGATAAACCAAAACACAGTTTCAGAATATAGTGTTCACCAAATATACAGTACATGGCCAAGTGATGTATACTTAGCAAATTAATTAGTTATCTAACAACTCAATATATACTTTTAAACAAATTGATACATAGTTTCTAAAATATCATATATACTACAAGGCCAGATGATATACACTCATCAACTTTCTAATAGATACTGCAAACTTTTTTGATACACACTCAATAGTGATCCAGTATACATCTTCAGAGAAATCGATATATATTTTTCAGAATGTACTTTTTATCAGTATACACAATATTGTCAGGTGATACACATAAATTAATAATCTAGCAGTCCAATACATATATGTAAGTACATCGATATGTAGTTTTCAGAACATCGCGTCATCAGTACCAATACACAATACACAATTTTCTAATTTTATTGAATCGGGTCAATAGTCTCATCTACCAGCAAATATAATATGGATTATTCACGCTGGTTGCAAAATCTACCACACGTAGTATGCGTGGTCTTTGTTCTAATCCATTAGAAGGACTAAAATACTAGGACTAAGTATTAGAGTAGACCGAGTCCTATTCCATGTTTGTACACGTCTCATCTATGTCTTTATAACTTGTTAACTACGAGGCGATGTCAATCATATATTTAATCCAACCGAATCTAGCAGAGAGCAGTCATGATCAGGTAATGGTGAAACCTCTTACCAATGAAGTCCATGATAACCTAATAGATTGTACCAAGTTGAGGAAGAACGCCATGGGCCACCTGTCTCACATAAAATATCACTTGGCTCCTTATGATGTTGGCACAGCTAGGAAGGACTCAACGAACCCCATATATTCTGCGCTGGTCCCGTGGTCTCGTTCCCTCATTACCACATGGATGAAGGAACCTTTTCCTGTTATTGAATGGGTAACCCCTCGCATTACTCCAAGAAGAGAGTACTATGAATACTATCTAATCATTACTATCTAATCATCAGTCTGGGAGCATCTAACCAACAAGTCAAATACTCTTTACCATTACCTGTTTTTTTAGTTGGTTAGATTTGTACTAAGTACAAAGATCTAATGGCAGGTCAAATGCTCTTAGTTTTGACTGGTTGTCAGGTTAGCAACCGATGCATATTTTTTGGGAGGAAGCATATTTGTGATGAACCTATAAGAGTCCAAATGGAGGCTTAGAAAAATTGAAAGTTTGGTCCTAAAAATGGCTCTAGTATTTTGTCTGATGCTTTGATGTTGATTTATTGACGTATTATTAGATGTCACGCCCCGAAACCAATATCCGGATCCGGCACGCGACACAGCTGCATACTTTCTAAGGCAAAGCCCTAAAGAATATACAAGGCCTAAAAATTTAGTATAACCTCAATATCCGTAATCAATAATGATCTCAATTCATACGAAACAACAAAGTTGGTCCAATTACAAGATTTGATTATCGAACCAGTGTTAGTGATTCTCTATCTAATCATCCCCTCCACTTGTGATCTTAACCAGCGCCATATACTATGTAACCTACAACTCTGAAAAAGAGAAAGAGAAAGGGGTTGTGAGCTTTACAGCCCAGTATGAATCCCCACACATCTACACCAACACAATAATAATACAAATTTGAAACCGCAAAAAATCGTTGCACACATCATAAAATCACAAACCAGTTATCAATAATACTGGAATAATCAGAATAAATATATACATCAAATATCAATAGAAATCCAACCACTCAAGAGTGATATATCATATGATATCTTATAAATTTTTAGTAGTATTTCCAATGCTTTTCATTCCAATCCTTTTAAACTTGATCTGAAACAATTATCTTTTCGATTTTGGGCTAAATCTCGGTCACGTTTTCAGCCTGTAATGGGGCAACTAGTAGTTTCACATTTTCGGCCTATGAAGGGGCAACCAATAATTTCATATTTCTGGCCTATAATGGAGCAACTAGAGCTGATCAAAATCCGAGCCGGGCCGGGCTCGGGCCGGGCTCTACAGCAGAAATTAGGCCCGATGGTCTTTTCCAGGCCCGGCCCGGCCCGACTGTCAGGCTTAAATTTTTGTCTAGGCCCGACCCGACTTTATAAATCTGGTTCTAGGCCCGTCTAGCCCGGTCCGACCCGATAGGCCCGATCTGACAGGCCCGATTTTTTCTTTGTTTGGAATCTGAAAATGGGCTAGAATGGCCCGACCAGGCCCGGCCCGATTTTTTTGGTCGGGCCGCTTTTTCCTGCCCAGGCCCGACCCATGGGCCTTTTTTTAATGCCCAAGCTCGAAAAATTTCGGGTCGGGCTGGGCGGGCCAGAAGGCCCGTGATCGGCTCTAGGAGCAACCAAGAGTATCACATTTTCGACATGTGACAAGGCAACCAGTAGTTTCACATTTTCGGCTAATGACGGGGCAACTACATAGTATCACATTTCCACATTTTCGGCCAATGACAGGGCAACTACATAGTATCACATTTTCACATTTTCGGCCTATAACGGGGCAACCAGTAGTTTCACATTTCCAACCTGTAACGGGGCAGCCAATAGTTTCATATTTCTAACCTATAACGGGGCAACCAATAGTATCACATTTTCAACCTGTTATGGGCCAATCGATAGGATAACATTTTCATACCGTGACAGGGCAACCAATGATAATAAGATAAGCCCAAAGTCCTTGTTCATTTAATCAAGTTCACATCTAGACATCAATTCCTTTTTATTTCCAGTTTTAGATTAATTATGGTCACGTTTCCAACCCGTGACAGGGCAATCAATATAACATGGTTAGTTAAGAGCACCACATCCATTAGTCCGATTATGCAAGCGTAAGTTATAATCATATATGCATCTATCATACCATCAATCACAAGTATACTTGATCAAAATATAATTTAATGTAGAAACCATCGTAAGACTTTCTTGCTTCTTACTTATCTGGATCATTAGTATATGATATATATATATATAGGTACAAAATATTTATATATGCAGGTCGACGTACAAGAATTCTTATCTCTTTGCTGATAATCAGACAGACTAATCACCTACCCACACAGCGAGCTACGAACCAGGTTGAGCAGAACCCTACTCAACGTCCTCTTGTCCAAAAGATTGCTCTCCTACAGAACTAAGTCAACATCAAAAATTATCCGAGGTATCCGACAATCCAAAACCCTCTAATGATTCACTAAAGGGTCCACCATCACGTAGTAATCTAGGACTACCTTCTGAATCATTTTAACCAAAATTTTCTCAGATCAAGTTAGAGTCCAAGATCTCATTGGGCTTCTTCCTTCCTGGATGATTGTAGCACCATACAAAATCAGGGTTGATCATAAAAAAAGATTCATATAGAAAGATATACGACTCCAACTAGATAACAATACTTAATTATTTGAATCAGTCAGTACAGCTTAACTCAATCCTTTTGATCAAGAAACATATATCTAATTAAGGTAATAGATCAGAGGTTATTAATTATGGATTCAATAGTGGCTGACAATAGTCATGTGTAGGACGGACAGGGTCGACTAGGTAATAGTGTCCAACAATTTGGGTCAATCTACTCTGGCCAGTCCAACTAGTCAAATCATAAAACAAGAATAAGACTATGGTACAAATAATACAATAGGGATTCATGATGATAGATTTCAACGATACTCGGCAATGGTCGGGGTAAGGCTAGCATGACGGGCGGTCGTAGTGACACTGTTCCAAGACCCTCTACTGGGTCAACCCAAGTCCACAATAATAATATTTGGGACCCTCCTGCTGAGGCGCAGAGTACCCCAATTATAATCTTCTTGCACAGATCACTCTCTTCCTACGTAATTAAACTTAATTATTAAAAGAGAATGAAATAGTGGACTAGTAAGCTAGATTGCCTACCAGCGTCCACCAAGGGTCCTTCACCAGGTCCCCCGAGTCCCTTCTACCACCTATCTGAGTCAACTAGAGAGAAAGTAGAGAGAGAAATTATCTAGATAGAGAGAGAAAAAATAGAGAGAAGAGAGAGATAAGTAGAGAGAAGTCAACCCAAAAACTCAGGACCCCTCGTACGGTCGCATAACATTGACTCGGAACCCTTCTTATGGCTGCATAACGCCGACCCAAGACCAATACCGACTCAAAACTCCAGGTCACAACACTGGTCCACTAAAATATGTAGAGAGAGAATGAGTAGAGAAAGAAAGAGTGATAAAAAGAAAGAAATCAAGAGGGGGAGGAGAGAGAAAGAGAAGAGGAGAGAGGAAATAAAGGAAGAAGAAGAGAGCCGTGAGGCCCTCTCTCCTTTCCTCCCTCTTCTTTCTGAACAGGTGCTCAGCGACAATAGCCACTCGTGGTCGGCAACCCCTCCCCCAGTGACCGATGATCCATGGCGGCGCCGGCGGCGTGCCACGCTCGGCAGCAGCCGACAAAATGGAAGGAGTAACATGAAACAGGGGAGATCCTGTTCATGATTATTTCGGCGACTCACTGGTCGAATTTCGAAGAAAAGACACTGGCCTAACAACCAAAAGAAGGAGAGAAAAACCAACCACCACAACTCACCTCCGGCAAGCTCTTCCAGCCAAATTGACGACGAAATCTCCGAGATCCTTTCCGGCAACTACCTCAAAAATTATCTCAAAACTAGCAATTGATCGAGTAGGACAAGTTATGCTACGAGGGAAGACGAATGGCCTTTTTATAGGCTCAAATCCAGGCACTGTCGGGGTGCAGGATGCCTTCGAAGTTTGGTCCTTGTTGGACTCGAGGAGGAAGGAGGCTCCCATCGGGAGTCTTCCTCCCCTAGCTCTAGTGCCGGGTGCATGGCCCAAACGGCCAGCCCAAGCCCAACATGCTGGACCAGGCCCACTGAAACAAGGGGCTCTACATTCTTCCATGAACGAACGGGATCCTGTGAGGATTCTTGGGAAGTGTGGGGTTGCATGCAAAGTGAGAGGAGCTCGTCTTGGAGCTAGCATGCAGTTCAATATTGATATTGAGAGGGAAGATTGGAAGCTGGCTCTTGTTCTACAACTTTTATGAGACCTTAGATATTGTGGACTGTGACCTTAGCTAGCACTTACATTGAGACCTTAGATATTGCCATTTGTGATCTTAGTGAGCACCTATGCAGGGTGGCTTGGCTCAAAAGTTTTGATACAGGCCAAAACAAGAGACAATTATGGAAATTCTGATGTGGTTCAGCTTGTATTGTTGTCACTTTATTGGACGAAATGAGCATTTTAGAAAGAAGGGTGTTGTGTCAACATTGCCACTTCAGACTTTTTATTCTGATACACACCAAGCAAATTAGTCATCTAGTAAGCCAACACACGCTTCTAGGTAAACCAAAATACAGTTTCCAGATCATAGTGTTCACCAGTATATAGTACATGGCCAAGTGATACATACTTAGAAATTAATCATCTAGCAACTCAATACATACCTCTAAATAAATTGATACAGTTTCTAAAACATCATGTTCATCAGTACATACTACAAGGCCAGATGATAATTAAATACTCGTCAACTTTCTAATGCATACTTTAAGCTTCTTTGATACATACCCAGTAGTGATCCAATATGCACCTCCAAATAAATCATACATATTTTTCAAAATATGCTTTTATTAGTATACACTACATGATCAAGTGATACATACCAAACAAATTAGTAATCTAGTAACCCAATACACATCTCTAAGTAAATTGATATGTAGTTTCTAGAACATTGCGTCAACGGTATCAGTACACAATACTCAATTTTCTAACTTTATTGAACATAAAAAATTATATACATATCATTACTTAAATTTCATTACCTCTTAGGTGTAAAGATCTTAGAAGAAAAGAGAAGGATTCGAAAGAGGAGAAAGGGATTCGAAAAAGGGAAGGAAGATCTCATAGGCGGAAGAGATGATTTGATGAGGAGTAGAATGGATGGAAAGATTTGATGAGAAAAAAGAGGATGATGTGCGCGATTTTCTTTCTTTCTTCTTTTTTTTTAAATCACGGGACTGACGGCTATGTTAGATCTTAAAAAAAGAAAGGCACTAAAGCAAAATAAGAAGCCCACCTTATATTTTCTTCTCTAGCACATGCCCGATATGATTTTTGTTCAATAGGGTCAATAGTGTTAGTTTCTATCCATGAGGATGCCGTAATAGGACTTCAATTGTACAAGTCTAAAAAGGTTAATACTAAGAACAGTCAGTCTCAATTACCAGCAAATATAATACGTATTATTCTCGTATTATTCTCGCTGGTCGCAAAATCTGCCACACGTAATATGCGTGGTCTTTGTTCTAATCCTTTTGGAGGACTAAAGGACTATGACTACGTGTTAGAGTAGACCGAGTCCTATTTCAGGTTTGTACACGTCTCATTTATATATTATAACTTGTCTTGTAGTTAACGAGGCGATGTCAATCATATATTTAATCCAACCGAATCTAGCAGAGAGCAGTCACGATCAGGTAATGGTGAAACCTCTTACCATGAACTCCATGATAACCTAATAGATTGTACCAGTTGAGGAAAAACGCCATGGGCCGGCCACCTGTCTCACATAAAATATCACTTGGCGTCTTATGATGTTGGCACAGCTAGGAAGGACTCAATGAACCCTTCCTCTCGTTCCCTCATTACCCCATGGATGAAGGAACCTTTTTCTGTTATTGAATGGGTAACCCCTCGCATTACTCCAAGAAGAGAGTACTATGCCTAAGGTCTTATTAATTACTATCTAATCATCAGTCTGGGAGCATCTAACCAGCGAGTCAAATACTCTTTACCATTACCTGTTTTTTCGTTGGTTAGATTTGTACTAAGTACAAAGATCTAATGGCAGGTCAAAGGCTCGTAGTTTTAACTGGTTGTCAGGTTAGCAACCGACGCATATTTTTTGGGAGAAAGCATATTAATTTGTGATGAACCTATGAGAAAGTCCAAATGGAGGCTCGGAAGAATCGAAAGCTTGGTTCTGAAAATGGCTCTAGTATTATCTCTGATGCTTTGATGTTGATTTATTGGCGTATTAGAAACATAGAAAGGAAGAAAGTTCTTTAATGTCTTGTAATCTAGGGAACCTCAAGTTTGGATATTCTAACTTAATTACCGGGAGAAAGACATGGCAACTTGAATGAAGTTTCTAGGAAAGTGTCAGCATTCTTTGACAGAAAACTATGGACTATTAACTCTCCAAGGTTGGATGAATCAAAAACAATCAAATCAAGGATTAACCTTGGAGCTGCTGAGCATTGAAAATATATATTTATATCTGGATTTTTTGCAGTGTTTAATATTTGATATGAAGAAACTCGATCTCAGATCCTCTCTGAATAGCCTAGCCAGTCCATCTTCGACCAGCCAATCCTTCCAATGGGAAGGAGAGAAAGAGCGAGAGCAAGAGCATAGTGGTAGGAATGGACGAAGAGAAGAGTCAAAACTCACGCAATTCCCCCTATTCTTTAACTCAGTCAAAAAATTAATTGTTCCGTCGGTGATACATGGTTACTAGTCTATCAAAAACCCAGTCCAAGGTCTCTTCTTCTTTCTCTAATTGACCGTATGCTAATTGCCAAGATGTAATATATGTTCTATCCATCATGCAATATAGTCAAAAGGCCTCAATTAAGTACAAATTAAATCAAGAGCTACTTTTTGAAACTATTGGGCAGACATTTCAAACCAAGTCCACTCTCACTGGTACAACCATCATGATTGACAATAAAATAATTAGTAGTTATTTTGACAAGCAATCTATAAGATCACGGAATTGTAACATTTCCAACTTCCAAGGGGATTTGTGGACTTGATCTCAAAGGTCTTATCATTTGAGTGTATCCTAGATGAAAACAGTACTCCAAATCTGACCAACTTGGGACTCTAAAGAAATATCCTCTCAAAAATTATCCCTTCTCTATCATCATCTCAATCTTTTGAATGCATCTTGCATATAGAAATGTTAATGTATTGGCCTAATGACCAGATTCTATATTGTTTGGACTAAGTCATCAAGTCAACTCCAATGAAAATTTTAGATATATTCAGTTTAGACCTGGTCTATTTACATAGCTATTCGAAACATATATTTTCCAAATAATAGAGGCATACTCTTTTCTCCACATTGAAAGCTCAAAAGACCTAACCCTGCTCAAGAGCCTCCAAAGCCACATTTTGAAAAGATGATAGTCATGCTCAACATATATTCTAACTTTCAATAATGTGATATATCAAAAATTTCATGTGAGAAAAATTTAAATCAGGAGGTCCGTGTACGCCAATTCTCGCTGCTTTCTAAAATCAATGGCCTCACAATTTAAATTGAACTGCTCTCACTAGCATGACCATCTAATAATTGAATTGCTCAATAAAATTAAAAAATAAAATATACAATAAATACTTGAGAATACAATCTATAAGGTCACATAATTCTAGTATATACTTCCAACTTCCAAAAAGAGCCGTTAACTTGATTTTCAATGAACTTTGCATTTGAATGTTCCTACTACATGGATAATGTCCAAATCCAACCGACTTGCAATTGTATACATAAAATATACACTCAATATTTGTTAGTTGCCTTCCATTTTTAATAGGAATGGCAATTTACTCCTTCCCATTAGGTATCTGACCTTAGCCGGCCTTAATCGAGCAAGTTTTACTCGACTTGCGGCAGATGTGAGGTGGGTGCACATAATAGAAAAATTCATCCTGAATACGATCTGAATACATATAAATCTTCACGAATCCTCTCCCAGAGAAAAAAATTTGGCTTGTGTGCAAAAAAGAAGAAGAAGACTATTGTAGCTTTACCTGACCTAATCCTTTAAAATTGCCCCATCTAACTCTACCCGCACTGCTCTGAGGCAAATATGGGGTGTGTAGGGGTAATGGCCTACTTGCCTTATTCCTGACGCAATGCCATCCCTAGTTTTCAAACACATCTTGAGGCTGGAGTTTCATGAACTGATCTATGAATCAAATTTTATAGTATTAATTCAAACTAAGTCTTCAAGTTGGATCTGATGAAAGTTTAAGATATCTTTTGTTTATTCCTGATCCATTTACTTTCCTACTTGAAAAACATAAATATTTTCTAAATAACAGAGGCATGCTCTTTCCGTCTTTTATTCACTGCAAAAGCTTAGAGTGGCCCCTCATGAGCCTTCACAAAGCCATTACCAAATGATGGGTTATGCTAGATGATGTTAGACTAAGTGACTTGTGATCCTCTATAACCCTTGCCATGAATCCCACATTTAGTTCCATTGAGCGGTAATAGTTCACATTTTGAATCTTCCATGTCCTGGGAAATTTTTTCCTAGCATCAATCTTACTATTGATTCCTTGTACCTCCTAAAAATATCAAAAGCATCGACTCGTAAAGGCTTCTCATAACATAGAGAAGAATTCATCATGGAATTATAGATAAGACAGAAGTGTAAAGAAGGACCATGCATCGACTATGAGAACAATTACTTTCTCAATATGTCACTGCTCAAATGTCTCTTCCAGTTTAACTAGTTTGTGAAAGCTATATTCCATATGCCTTTTAAGAAATTAGAAATATTGAGGAGACTTGTGTATTTAAGAAAAAAATAGCGAAAAGACCATGCCAACTGAATCCTCAAAAGCTGATTGACAAGATCATGATTTTGAAAATTAAAACAACCAAATATAACAACAATTTGCATTTCTTTTCTTTTTTTGAAATGATTTTTTTTCAAATTTTTGGTGATATCTATGTTTTTTTTTCGAATTTTGATTCTTTTTCTTTAACTTAATTGTCCTCGAATGTCAATAACCATGATTTGGAGAAAAGTCACTGTGGTCTAGCTACCACAAATTTGACATCAAAATGTTTCAAACAATCTTCCCAATTTTCTTAATATTTGCATATCTCATTGCTCGAAATTGCCCTTAATTTATAACATGGATATGGAAGATGTCTTTTGCCGATTGATTTAGATCCTTCATTTGACACATTAATATAACATTAATATAAACTTACAAAAATCTATCTAAACTAGGAAGTTGTAGTCCCATGGTCTCAGGAGAGATTTTAGGAGTTATTACTGTAAAAGTAGACACTTGGTAGTGATTGAAAGGAAAACTTGTCATGACATATATATATATATATATATATATATATATATATATATATATATATATATATATATATATATATATATATATATATAGATATATATATATATATATATAGATATATATATATAGATATATATATGATTTTTGTATTACATCTGAACTCCAAATGCATGAGTAAAAACCCATTGAAAGCATGACGGGAAACATTAATAAACAATAGGAACGCTAAATCCCAAACAGAAATAGTACCATTGGTCTGTAATTTATTGAACTATATATTCATGAATTCATTGAACTATTCTGGATTAATCTACTTAATTACCACAAAACATTCCAAAGAATGAATTGTTTGTCAATAATTTTAGAATTTTTCAAGAACTCACAGGTACTGTTACCATGCTTCAAATGAGTAGCACCAAAGAACAAGATTTTCTTAGGGTGCTAAGCAGGGTTTGTTTCACTGCCCTGTTCTACAAGAACAAGCAACTAGAAAACTTCTGTGCAGATTAATTTGTCGAAACATTTTGTATTTATACCTGTTTAAGACCAGATTTATTAAAAACAAAGAAAATACTGATGTATAACTCAAAAACGAGGTTTTATGAAGAGTTCTATGAAGATATTTTGTATATTTAGTTCATTTTCATGGAATTTTGAAGACCATTTCCTTCTTGTTTCAATCATGGAGAGTAGTTAGTTTGGTCAATGTCTAGGTCCATGTTATCTAGAGTAGGTAGTTGTGTTTTCTTTTTTCACTTACAAACCTAACAGTTTAGGCAACCACAGTTCAGTTTTGCTGGTTCAATTTGCATACAAAAAGAATAGCATCACTCATGCGGAAAAACCAACTTGGTAGCCAATGGAGAAACATAGCACCTTTATATCCTAGATTTGCTTATAGAATTTGTTGACAAAGTTCGGTGAATCTTTCAAAGATGAACAGACCTATTTAATTTAAAAACTTCCATGCTCGCGAACAACAAAACTTATTTGAGCTGCTCGTTGTTGACAATGTCTAAAGACACCAATACAAATCCAAGTGGTCGGTATCTTCCCTTGTTGGAGTTCAAGGTTTGAATTTCGTCAAGATATTTTGGCATTTCAATTCACAAATTCTTGTGCGCTATTGGTGGGATTGTGACATGATGCATGAATCATGGCTTGTTGCTCATGGTGTTTACAATTAGATCTCATGTTCAAGTTATAAAATAGACTATACATCACCCCTTCTTTTGACATCTCTAGTAACGTACCTATCATCATACTTAATTATATACATAGAATATATATATAATATATAATACTGCAGAGTTTAACTAAGAGCATATTATGCACTATGAAACCTTGTGAATAAAAACCAAGCCTGCAGCTTGCATATATCCAACCGTTCAATAGTGGTATCCAACCAATTATATATATATATATATATATATATATATATATATATATATATATATATATATATATAGACACACACCCTTTCAACCAATCTATATGACATCGTAGAGCAGCTTTTGCTAAAACTCGAGTAGTTTCTTAAAAACTTGCTTCGGATATGAAATTTTGAGTATTTAGATAACAGATCGCTTCGTCCAAAGCACGCCCTACCCCTTCCGCTCGCAAAAAGTCGATTAATTCTCCAAGTGAAAAAATATTAGACATTTCATTTTCTGAAACCAACTCTTTTGATGTTACTTGACGTAATATAATTTCTATATGTCTATTATAGATCTGTACCCCTTGTGATCGATAAACTTTTTGATATATATATATATATATATATATATATATATATATATATATATATATATGTGTGTGTGTGTGTGTGTGTGTATCTGTGTGTGTGTAGTCAAATGTTGCAAGAACATGCAACAGTATGTTATTGGACCTTGCACATATCTCTTAGTTTTGTCCTAAGCTAAAATTTTAGCTGACTTAGGACTCTTGCAGTTTTTACTTAAGGGTTTTTTTTTTAATTTATTTTTTGAAAGTAACAGTGAAAGCACCACAAATAGGCATGCGAAAAGAAAATTTTATCAAGTTTAAACACTAAAGAAAACATCCTCTAACATTCACAGGACCTTCTGTGGTGAAAAAGGACTTCCACATTAACACTAAAGAAAGCACCCAATTGCTTTTCTTATTTTTTGGCTAAAACTTCAAAAAGAAAAAAAAAAATATTTACCCATTAGCTCACATCCCCACAATGATACTTACTGAAGTTTTGCAAGCAAAGAAGCCATATTATATACAATTAATGCTATTACCGGTCCCCCATCCATTCACCACTCCGAGGCTACAGCGGGGATCGGCGAATAGGAGATGAGGGGTATTAACTAGGGCTCCACGTAGCCAGTCGCTGGTTTAAGTGAACTATATAATGACATGGCTGTCCTTATTATTTTTTTATAAAAAAATGTTTCAGCTGAAAGAAACACGGTGCCAGCGGCGGAGTTGAGAACGACTCAGTCTAGATTGAGCTATATTCGGCATGCTTTGCTGGGGCGAGAGATTCTCTTGGATGGTGACTCTGCGATGGTCATTAGGTACATCAATCCTACAAGCCTTAGGTGGGGTTGGCGATTACCATCCTCTGCTGAAAGACATCCGGACCATGGTTTGTGACAGGATGGTAATCCAGGCGAGGCATGTGTTTAGGGAGGCTAATGGGGCCGCGGATTGGATGGCTTCCTTTATTGCTGACAACTCAGGGAACCACCTATGGGTGGGCGAGGCAGAGTTGTCTAGTGCTCTCCGTGATGTATTACTTTTTAACCTTCTTGAATGTATCCGCATATGTTATGCATGATACTTCTATTTTAGAAAAAAAAAACACACAAAATGGCAAATTATGGTTTATTACATAATGGCCATGGTAATGGCATGATGGGTACTTACAGCGGCTGTTTTTTTAAATCCTATCATGCTTGCATCATGATGGGAGACCTCAGATACCATTTTAAAAGCTAATTGTAAGTTGTAACATCATGACAACCATTACTTCAGACCTTGATTTAATCTTACCTAACTCGTATATACCACTTCGTGTAGAACAAAAATACGAGAAGACCTTTCACGCTCACCTTACGGTGAGAATTTTGACATATAGTACCTAATTAGGTGCCAGCTAGCTAGTGTGTGGTCTTTCTTTAGTTACAGATTCCATCTTGTTTGACTTTATTTCTTTTTTAATGTTTGGCTTTAGGTAACGATGTTACCATAGTCTAGGAAGCTTATGCTTAGGAAAATCGTGCCGTACTTAGGTTATAATGTAAGGCTTCTACAAATTCTACAAACTCATAGTGGAATGTTCGGTCTTTATCTTCTTAAATAACATCATTCCTCGTCAATAAATACACGGGACCGGCCTCATAAAAGACTGTTTAATAGCAACCGTAGCATGGTTATCAAATGTGGAATTTTGGTTGGTTAAGTCTCAGTTCAGCTATCATTCTAAAGAAACCTCTAAGACACAATAAGATATATCAGGTTTTGTGTGAACTCGTTCCAAAAAAAATGATAGATCTTTGAACCATCCTCCGTTGAAGGTTGGCCAACTTGTCATAAAGATGTGGTACAATAATATTTAGCCAGCATTACGTGCGGTGAGCACATCCACATACCCCTGGATCCCAAAGCATATACAAGATAAAGAAAAAATTATTTAACAAATTCTTATAATATAAACTGAACGAAGAGAGAGAGAGAGAGATGAAAAATAAAAATAAAACAAGCAAAGAGAGAGCTAGCGCAAGAAAAAGGGTACCAATGGTCATCACCTTTCTCTCCTCCCTCACCATCGCTACTCTCCCCTCTGATCTTTATCTCATTTTTGACCCCACCATCTAAATACTCCACCTTCTTCTTTTCTGGCATCATTGTCGTTGCCACCCTATCCAGATGATTTATGTGAAATTAAATACCTTCTAATCTCCCACTTTCCCATTTGGAAGCGATGATTATAGCAAGATTTAACTCGACCAATCTTTTCTGATCCTACTCAGTGAAGGAGATGCAATGGGATCTCTCTCTCCTCTCTTTCTCGTCAATATTTAGGGTAGTGGATGGAAGGGAAAGCATAATACTTAGGGCTCCATCAAAGAAAAAAGACCTCGGTATCATTATCCTGGTCGATGGACGACCCAACAGCAATCTAGTAATTCAATGATACATACCAATTTGTTAATACTTATCTTATATTTTATTAGGACACACCTAAAATTGAGGTTATATATATAGTTTATACATTGTTACTTTTCTAATATATAGTACATGTCCAACTAATATTTCTTGGTATGATGATAAATATCTAATATTCATAGATACATATTTATTTGTTGATGCATACCTTATACTTTTTTATACACGCCTCAAATCAAGGTAATACATAGTCATACATACATATATGAGCCTCCTTAGTACCTTAGCTGTTAGTTTGAGTACTTTATCTACTTTCTTAGGGTATGTGGCGATGAGCTCAATCTACTTCTCATGGTATCATCTTCGATAAGATAAGAATGTCGGTGTTTGGGTGGGGCCATCTATAGTAAGATAATTAATTAAGATCTTGAGTTTGAGTAGATTTGAGGTCATGAGGTTTGATGGGAAGAGAAGAAGGGTGATGAAGAAGAGAGGTGTTGACGAAGAGTTAAACTAATGGGTTATGACTACACGGTAAATTTTATTATCATCGGATGTATGTTGATATATGAAAGACAAGAAAGAAGTTGAAGAGAGAGAGAGAGAGAGAGAGAGAGAGAGAGAGGAAATCAAAGAGATTAATAGACTTTCCTCTCTGTATTTATTCATTAAATAAGTTTTTTAGAGAAAAAGAGAGCATTTTAAGAGGAGTTCGGATCCTCTACAATATGAATTTTGTACCGCAGGATCCCACACCTCTACGATATGAATTTTGTACCATCATAGATTGCCGTCATATCATCTATCTGAGAGATGGATGGCTTTCATTCATTTCTAGAATATGACGAAACACTATTAATGCCATATACCATGCATTGAGGTGCAAAAATTATGCCGCAGAGAATCTTATATTTTATATCGTTCTAAAGATTTTGTTTGAGTTAATCATGTCCCAGTCTTGTCTTCTACATATTTTCTTTTTCTCTCTAATTTTATGGACTGCACCTACATCCATTGTGGGTGAGGCGCCGGTGTACCAAAAAAAAAACAAAGAAAAAAAACATCTTATATCTTTTAAGAGTTGCGAGGTGGGAACGGTGGTGGTATGCCTTAATGACATCACTAGGGACCCGTTTGGTCCGCGGTTTGGTTTTGTATGCTCTCGTGGCATCTTGTATCTTTCTATCACCCTTCCACATCCAACCACTCTAATAGCCACTTAATGAAAATAGATAAATAAAAAAATAGTCCAATCGCAAGGCGAATGCTTACTTCAAACCATGCGTTTCCGTGATCAAACCACCTGTCCTAGTTGGCGGACTTCGAAAAATTCGTCCACGGGCAGGTAATTATGCATATTTTCAGGGCCTCCACGGCTATTTATTGCGTTCTCCGGCCTTTAGCTCGAAACTTCAATGGCTTCGCCCTCCTCTGTGCCCAGATGGACTCCAAACCCAAGCCCAACGAGGCCTCTCCGCCCTCGGGTCGCCGAGGAAGACGACATAGAGATGCATGGCTTGAGGACCGGCGTCGATACTCCGGGAGGCATCGACAGGTCATTCCCTTTCAGTGGTACATTCGGTCCACCATCCCTTGTTCACCCTCGCTTTCATCACGACAGCCGAGAAGAATTCGAGAGCTTGCCGGAGGTGGATGTGTTTAAGACGTCGTTCAAAGAGAAGGTACCAAGCTGGGGCATGGTTGGCCATGAAGGCCTCGAGAGCAACCACACAAATCCTGGTGTCTTCCTCACCTGGGAAGATCTCTGTGTCTCGGCATCCGATGGCAATGGCGGGCGTGTCCCGATCCTTCGTGGGCTTAATGGTTATGCAAGGCCTGGTGAGGTCTTGGCCATCATGGGACCATCTGGTTGTGGCAAGTCTACACTTCTTGACACCCTTGCAGGTAACATAAATATGAAGCCTCGTTATCTCTGTATATTTATCGCATGAAGTTTTCGCTGTGTTCTGATATTATGTTAAAAATTTATGGATATGCAGGAAGATTAGGATCAAACGTGGGCCAAAGGGGAGAAATCTTAATCAACGGCCAAAAGCAGAAGCTTGCATTCGGGACATCGGTATGAAAGCGTTTTCGTCAATTCTGTTGTTTTTTTCTCTTCTTCCTTTCTTTGGTTTACTAAATCTCGTTAATAAATCTTCCCTCAGGCTTATGTGACGCAAGACGATGTACTAATGACGACGCTCACCGTCAGAGAGGCTGTGTACTTCTCGGCACAGCTCCAGCTGCCGGAATCCATGTCGAGGGCCGAGAAGAGAGAGAGGGCGGAGGCGACGATCCGAGAGATGGGCTTGGGAGGTGCCATGGATACAACGATAGGGGGATGGGCTTCCAAGGGCATCAGTGGTGGCCAAAAGAGGAGGGTCAGCATCTGCTTGGAGATTCTGACCAGGCCTAAGCTCCTCTTCCTCGATGAGCCGACCAGCGGGCTCGACAGCGCTGCGTCGTACCACGTCATGAACAGGATAGCCAGGCTAGCCCGCTGGGAGGGGATGACCGTCGTCGCCGCCATCCACCAGCCGAGCAGCGAAGTTTTTGAGCTCTTTCATGGCCTTTGCCTTCTGGCTTACGGCAAGACGGTTTACTTTGGCCTAGCTTCAACGACCAGCGAGGTAGGTGTCCAAGTCATGCCATGAATCTTGATTCTTGACCTTCCAAACCGGCTCAACTAGCAAAGAAAAATGAGGTTACGTGAGAGAAATGACCACCCTGTTCTCTTTCTGGTGGAAAATGACCACCTTTTTCAAAGTCACGGAGCGCGTTGCATGTTTTTTATTTTTCCATGGCGGGTGGACTAATGGGTCATCTTTTATCATAAGCAGGTTATACTATTAGGCTGCTGCTTTTTTTTCCTTGGGAACTTCAAAAAATACCTTGTGCCTTTCACAATATCAAATGACCTTTATCCAACGTTAACTAACAACTACTAGAGTCCATTCACATTAGTATTCATATATCCGTGAACTAGAAACAAAATAACGCAAGTAGCCCATGATTCAATGAATCACAGCATGGTAGCAACAAGAATTAAAGGCTGTTATCCCTTTTCTATGCCAGTCTATGGCAACATAGAGTTGTGCATAAAACAAAGCATATAATCTTTCATAAGTATATACTTACTTACCAATCACATGACAATATATATATATATATATATATATATATATATATAAACAGATAGATAGTTAGATGAAGCATGTATATACACATATATTCATATGCAAGTATGTAACATGGATGCAGGATATGCTCCTTATCAGGAATTAACATGTCATATGTTTGACTTGCTTGTATATGATCCCAATATATATAACATGTTTTGCTTCACCATTATATATTTCATATACCACATAAATAATTACGTATATGGCGTTGATTAGGCTTTGCTTGAGCATAAGAAAAATGGCATGATAATCAAGCACATACTTTGTTCAGGTTTTTCGTAAAATTAAAGAGAATATTGAAGTTTGTGAGTAGCTATTATGTAAACTAGCATACAGGTATGAGTGGTACGCATTTAGTAACAAAAAATAAATAATATTAAATAAATTAAATGAATTAAAATTAAAATGGAATGAAGTTAGATAGTAGAAGGTTGTCAGAGGGAGATAGAGATAGGGAATAAATAATTTTGTTGTAAAGAAATTAGGATAGAAAAAAAAATGAATTTGGGGCATTACAAAGATACCATCAGAAATGAGATTTTGATAAAATAAAGTATTATTCGCATTTTTATTTCCAAAACTATCAATACTCATGATTGTTGGATAATAAAATTTTGTTTGTGTAACAAATAATATTACTTGCATGGACAAATTTGACAGAACTAAAGTACTCCTAATGATCTTTTTAATATAGTATAGATTGAAATTTGAGTTACTTCATCATTTTTGTTGCACTCTCCTTTCTTCAGTTCTTTGCTTTGAATGGCTTCCCCTGTCCACCTCATCGAAATCCTTCAGATCATTACCTTAGGACAATCAACAAAGACTTTGAGAAGGTATGCAGCATCACTTCCAACAGCTTTTTACTTGCTAATCATCCATAGTTGAAGCCCTAGAAAAATTTCGACGATGTTTCTATGATTCCTTCCAACAGGATATCGAAGAAGGCCCTGAAGTCCAGCAAATTACCACTGCTGAAGTAATTGAGACGCTTGTGAAATCTTATAAGTCCTCCACTATTTCACAACAAGTAGCTCAACAAATTGCAGAGATACGTGGAAAGGTAATCACGATCTTGGATTAGTACTTGTCTTTTCATTCGTGATGTTATTCAAAGAACATCACTTAGCACAATCCCTTATATATATAGTTTTATCTCATGTTCTAATTTTACTTGTATTACCTTTTCTGGAAAGGGAGGAGCTCTGGTGAAGAAAGGAAGTCAAGCTAGCTTCTTAACTCAGTCCCTGGTCCTCACTAGAAGGTCCTTTATGAACATGTATAGAGATTTGGGCTACTACTGGTTGCGATTTGCCATTTATATTGCGCTCTGCCTCTGTGTAGGCACCATATACCATGATGTTGGCCATACTTATGGTTCAATTCAGGTGTGTTGGTGTATTCCCTTATGAACTCAAAGGCCATTTTAATGCTCTTTTATACGTATCATCATTTAATGCTGGTTTTGAAATTTTCAGGCCAGAGGTTCTATGCTCATGTTCATAGCTGCATTCCTGACTTTCATGGCAATAGGGGGATTTCCATCTTTTGTGGAGGACATGAAGGTTAGTCATTTTCTCTCGAGATATAGTTATGTATCTGAATTGTTAATGATCCATAGTTACTTGCAAACTAAAAGACTCTATAGGAATGTTTCTTACAGAATTGGGCTGAAATTTTTATAAGATTTGTGGACTGAACCATTCATTTAAGCATGGCCCATATCAACCAAATCCCATCTAGCCCATATCCAATGGGAAGAAGAAAAAAAATCTCTATAAGTTTCTTATTTTTCCTTCATGTAACCTAAAGGCTAGGATTTGGACTGGATTTAGATAGTCTCTCAAAAAATTCAAGCTAGATAGGCCAACAGCTCTGATTCCAATAAGATTTTTAGTCCAATCCCGTATGAATATCAAAACTGGCCCTATAAGTTTCGCCATGTCAAAAGTTCTGATCAATTATCTATGGACACTTGCAACTCGTGCTTTCGTTAATAGTCGTATAGCATCCTGATAAAAGAACTGGATTATGACCTTGGCCATAAATACCAATCATTGGTGCAGATTGCATTATGGTCTGATTCTTTATTATTACAGTATCATTTGGGTCCAAGCGCATGCCTAACAAGAAACAAGAGTTTTTTTTTGTTAATTTTAGTGCTAAACTTTTGTTCTTTTTATCTAATTGGAGCAATATCGTTTAGGTCCAGGTGCATGCCTAACAAGAAATTAATGAGAGTTTCTTTTTCAACTTTGGTACTAAACTGTTCTTTCTCTTGTTTTGGTAATCTTAGCAACAATTATAGATTATTACTGCTGCTTTTTCTATTATTTACTTTCGCATTATCATAGCATCACGTGGATCTTTAGGTCCTTTCTAGCGAGAAAATATAATCTTTTGATCACTTTGATGCTGCATGAAAACTCTCTTTTTATTAAGAGGTCAGCTATAAATGTCACGCCCCGGATCCGGACATGATTTTTTTTTTTAAAAATTTATATTATGCGCCCCAAATCCGGTTTATGACACGGCCGTGCTATTGTAGGTTGCTGCCCATAATAGCACGAAGCCCATGATAACAATTTTATTTCATGAAATAAGACCAAATCTGATCAAATTTATTTACTAATCATAAAGAAGCAAGTACAGAGCATCTAAATCAAATACTTGAGTTTGCAATATTACAACCCAAACTTATTAACATAGATACTTTTAAGAATCCCTGTAACTATGCTTCAACTCCAATTTTCATTTACTCTTTCCCGCTCTTAATCGCCTTAATTATCTGAAATAAAAAAAACAACAGGAGGGGTATGAGCTTGCGGCTCAGTAAGTAACCATGTACTATCTTATTAGATCAAGCATAATCTTTCTCATGCCAATGCATCATTTGAAGAATATAACAGTTATAGCAAAATAAAGCATTTCAGAGATGATATATTCAAATCGGGTCATAAACCAATGTATGCTCCAACCATGCAAGTTCATAAACATGATAATGCAAGTCATATAAAAATGTTGCCATTCATCCATACTTTATAAATCTTACTCTCAGACGGATGTGCTGCTATGGTCACTATAATCCCGTGACAGGGCTCGTATTCGTAGTCGACGAGTTTTATAACTTGTTCATATTCGTTACCAACTTTAACCCGTTGGCAGAGGGCCATATTCGTTGGATGCTAGCTCCAGGGGGTCGACTGACCTCTATTTCTAGAGGTGGGCATAGCTATCTGAGAGTTCATAAATCATTATTCTTTTTCATTAGTCATACTTTCATACATAGGTTGGAAAATGACAAATGGCATCGTAATGTATAAAATTCATGATCATGCCACAAATCTCATTTTCATACGATTTATCATAACCATAATTCATCGTAATGTATAAAATTCATAATCATGCCACAAATCTCATTTTCATGCAATTTATCATAACCATAATTTATACTGAAATATTTATGAAGGATGCAATTTAATCAAACTTATGAATCACATGCAATCATATGCTTGATCCTACTTTTAAGAAAATACATCATAACAAATATATTTTTTTATTATTTTATTCTTACAATTAAACAGTAATTTTTAAATTAATAAGATCAGTGCCGGGGTTACTTACCTCAATTCGCCCACACAATCCTAATCTCGTCCGTCAAATTCTCTGTACCTATCAAACAGTTCCAGATGCATTATTAAATTAAAACTCTAACATGGACCTGAATAAATCTCAAGTCCCAACCGGATAATTTGGACTAAAATCCTACTTATTCACTATTTATTTACGTTTTTTCTTTTTTTTCTTTTCTTTTTCTTTTCTTTTCTTTTCCTTCTTTTCTTTTTCCTTCTTCTCTTTTTCTTTTCCTTTTCCTTCTCTTCTTCTTTTTTTTTTTTTCTTTTCTCCTTTTTTTTTTCCTTCCCGAAACTTCTTCTCCTTCTTTCTTCTTTTTTTTTCTTCTCCTCTTCTCTTCTCCCGACTTCTTCTCCTCCTCCCTTTCTTGTTCTTTCTTCGCTCGTGAAGGGAGGAGGGCGAGCTCGTCGGAATGCTCGGGAGGAACGGGCAGCGGCCGGCGGCACCCCCGGCGGGCCAACGGCACCCGCAGTGCCTGCGGCGCCCGTGGCCACAGCCGCTTCTGGGGCCGCGCTCGCAGCCCGTGGCCATGGC
The DNA here is from genome assembly GCF_009389715.1 of Phoenix dactylifera. Classification (NCBI taxonomy): domain Eukaryota; kingdom Viridiplantae; phylum Streptophyta; class Magnoliopsida; order Arecales; family Arecaceae; genus Phoenix; species Phoenix dactylifera. The sequence goes on from NW_024068156.1 coordinate 30,507, forward strand.
GTGCGGCCGGCGGCCGGCGCCTGCAGAAGCATGGTCGTGCCTGCGGCCGGCGCCCACGGTGAGTCTCCCCCTTCCCTTTCTTCTTTCTTTCTTTCTTTCTTTCTTTCTTTCTTTCTTCTTCTATTTGATCTATCCTCCCGAGTGGATCGAGAGGAGGAAAGGCAGTAAAGAAAAGGAGGAATGGATGGATCTTACCTCACTAATGAGAGCAGGGGCGCGGGTGGTGAAGTCCGACGAGGAGAGGCGCCGGTGGAGGATACCGGAGGTAGAACCCAACATGAGCGAGGACGGTGGCGAACAGCAGGCCACCGGAGTGCCCAGATCTGGCAACATCCTGGTCCAAGAGCAAGGAGAAAATAGGGAGGAGGGGGGTCTCGGATCGGGTGAGCTATCGGGGGCTTTTATAGCCCTCTCCGGGGAAGAAAGAAAATGGTTGTGGCTCGTTCACCTCCGTGATGCTCGCGGTGGTCGGGCAGAATCGGAGGCCATTCAAGAGGCCACGATGTCCCCGCTCCTATCTCGCCTCCGTTACTCTGAGGAAGAAGACTATTACGATCCTCTGTCTCAGTCTTTTCTTCATGGGCTGAAGCCGGTTTGACCCGCCGGCTTTGGCCCAATCGGCCCAAAATCCAATTTTGGACTGGATATTACAATAAATACAAATCACCAGTGTCAAGTTTATTAAGATTTGTTTCACTGTTAATGGCCATTTCATTCTCTAGGTCTTTGGACGAGAAAGAATGAATGGGCATTATGGCGTCACCGCATTCGTGATCGCCAACACTCTTTCTGCCACTCCGTACCTGGCTCTCATCTCCGTTGCACCAGGGGCCATGGCCTACTACCTTGTTGGCCTTCAGAGGGGAATAGATCACTTTGCCTACTTCGCTCTGGTGCTCTTCATGTGCATGATGCTGGTGGAGGGCTTGATGATGATCGTTGCAAGCATCGTCCCGGACTTCCTGATGGGCATCATAACCGGGGCTGGAATCCAGGGAGTGATGATGCTGAACGGTGGCTTCTTCCGGTTGCCCGACGACCTCCCCAAGCCTGTGTGGAGGTATCCAATGTACTACATCGCCTTCCATAAGTATGCCAACCAAGGCTTCTACAAGAACGAGTTCTTGGGTCTGACTTTCCCCAACAACCAAGCAGGGGGGCCTCCCACCATTACTGGTGAAGAGATTCTGAGAGGCACCTGGCAAGTTGAAATGGGCTACTCCAAGTGGATTGATCTTGCTGTGTTATTCGGTATGGTTATTCTATATCGGGTCTTGTTCTTGGTAATTGTAAAGATAACAGAGAAGGTTAAGCCCATGATGAAAGCCCTACTGGTGAAGCCTCCAAAGCAATCCACCCATGTTATGGAGCAGCTGTCGTCTGGATTCTCAGAGTGAGTACCATGCACTAAAATGGTCTAGTTGTGTGTCTTCTGTAGTAGACTTGATTTAACCTCTTTCATACCTCATGAGAGGGAAAGTATATTTCAGTCGATGGATAGGTTTATATTTCTTTTCATAGCGAACTCTCACGTCAAAAATATTTGCTCTGTAGTAAATTAAGGCTTTTCTTATGAATGTACTCATATACAAGAACGGGCATGCAGTTTTTATGTATGGTTTCATATGCAAGAATGCCGCTTGCTTCATGTAAGGATAACTCATAGGCATTAATCATGGAAGCAATAACTCAAATCTGAAAATTTGTAACTCCCAGATACGTTCGACTACACTGAAACAATCAGAACCAAATGCATGATCTGTAAATCCCATTGTTCTTCATCAGCAAGTATGATCTTTATTAATCTAACGAAAATTCAGGACAAATTTGAAAGAATAGAAGTAGAAGAAATAAAATATACGGTCAAGAATTCTCATCTCTGACTTAGAGAATGCACCATTAACTAGAGGTGTACCATTGACTGATGCTCGAACAATTGTTCTCTTCTTCTCTCTCTTTCTCTCTCTCTCTTTGGGAGAAACTGGGTTAGATAGCATTGATGCAACAGTGCTGACAAGATTAAGCAAACACTACTAAAAAAGTGGGTTTTACCGACGCTTTTTTGCCGACGCTTGTCGCAAGCGTCGGCAATTTTTGGTCTAGGACCACAATTTGGCGACACTTTAAAAAGCGTCAGTAATAGACAATGCTTCCTGGGATAAGACGACGCTAATTAGCGTCGTTGATATATAAATTAAAAAAGGCCGACGCTTTTGAAAGCGTCGTCGGAGGCCTTTTTGAAATGACGACGCTATTTAGCGTCGTCAGAGGCTTCATTGCTCTTTCTTCATCTCTTCATTGCCCTTCCTCCCGAGAGGCCCTCCTCTCTTCATTTTCCTTCCTCCCTTCCTCTCCTCTCGGGATAATAGAACTAATTAGGTCCTCGATTTAGCCCCACATCGGCGGATCAACAAGTGGTGGTGGGGAATTAGGAGGTTCTCGCAGAACCTCGATGGGTGGAGCTCGCCGTTCGCACCCGTCGTGAGCACCCTCTTCACCACTTGGCTCGCGGTGTTCTTCACGGTGTTCTTCAAGTTCTCCTCCAGATGCCTCAAATCGATGGCTTGGCAGATTGCTACCAGGTAGGTGGAGGACATGAGCTTCAGGATCTCCACCGCCTCTTGCATCTTCCTTGCAGAGATCAAGCCCAGGGAGTTGACATCCTAGTTGTGCTGCTCTGCACTCTGGACGTGGTTGGTGACCGGGTTCCCAAGGAATTGGAGCTAGGCTGCCATCGCTATCTCCGCACCCTTGAAGCCATAGTCGAAGCTCGAGTTCCGGCCGCCAGAGAGATTGGATGGCAGCCCATTGTTGTAGAAATCATTGACGAGCTCGGAGAATTGGGCGAACATGAGCTTCTCGATGGCGGCGATCGCCAAGCGGGTGTTGTCCATGGAGATGCCGACGGGAGTACCCTGGAAGTTGCCTCCATTGAGGGCCTTGATCCTGGAGACATCGATGAGCGGCCTTCGCCAAGATGTCCACCCAGCTCGACATCTCCACCGCCGCGGCCAACGACGACTAGCTCAACGTGCTGCCGCCCATCACCCAGAACGAGCCCATCCTCTTCCTCATCTGGGGTCACATCCTAATGGGGTCGCCTAATGGGCTGAGAATTAGTTCGCCGACGTTTTTAAGCGTCGGTTACCTCCGCGATGAACGACGCTTAAAAGCGTCGGCATAGGTCGACGACGTTTTCTTGACGCGTCGGCCTAAACCGAGCCCACGCCCACCTGCCCGACGTCTTACCCACGCTTTGGGGGGCGTGGCTCGGAGATCTACCGACGCTTAAAAGCGTCGGTAAAGACCCAAGAAAGCGCCGGGAGATGTTCTTTCTTTTGTAGTGAAAGCTCTAGCTCTATGTTTTGATTTGATTCTTTAGCTGATAACCTGTGTCTCTGTCTTTCTTTTTTCTTTTTTCTTTTTTTTGTCTGGACTCCTTGAAGTCTTGAAAAATTCTGGAGGTTGATCCCTAGTGATCTGAGCTTGAATTGAAACTACAAAAGGCGGGTCCCCCTGCCTGGAACTGACCTTTAAGGTGCCATAGCAAGCTCCTCTAATCGACTCAAAACTGGTCATCAGTTTCAACAATCTACACATAAGAAAACCATGGGATGCTGACTAGTATTTGTTGGGGATGGAAGAACTCATCCTTCGATCGTACTATTTTTTTTGGATCCAAACTGCAGAAAAATAAACCGAGAAGAAGTAGTAGAGAATAAAATCAAACAATCACAAAGACAACAATTTTACGTGGTTCACCTCAATACGGGTTACGTTCATGGAGGCCACACACATAAATTCAATATATTTAGCAAGGGTTACAACGATCTCTCTTCTCCGTTGGAGATTGCACAACTAGGCATTACAAGAGAGATCCAAACCTTCTAAGATTTGTAAGAGAGATAGGACTCAAAAAACTTTTCTCATAGGGTTCACAAAAGACTCCTATTTATATGTTTCTAAGAAGACTTTCCTATGAAACCCTAAGTCAAAAGCCCATCTTGCCACCATTTCAATCAATCCCGTGATCAGGAGTCGACTCGTCACTTTCAAGGGTTGATTCCTGATAAGTTCGAGTCGACTCGAAAATCCTCGGGTCGACTCAAAGGATCAGTACCGAAAACTAGCACGCTCTGTCTTCCTAAGAGAGTCGACTCCTTCAATTTTGGAGTCGACTCGAGCAGACCTCGAGTTGACTCTCGCAGGGCTCGAGTTGACTCCTGCAAGCAACCCGAAAAATACCTCTCTGTCTTTCTTTGCGGCACTTAGCGAGTCGACTCCCTTAGTCCAGGAGTCGACTCTAGGTTTCCTAGAGTCGACTCGACCAAGCGTGAGGTCGACTCCTGCAGCCTCAGAACTTTGCAGCTCTCTGTTTCTTCATTGTGGCACATAGCGAGTCGACCTTTTTATCCCTGGGGTCGACTCAAGCTTCACATGAGTCAACTCCTAGATGCTAGGGGTCGACTCCATTCAGCTAGCATAGACTTTTTCAAGCAAACTTGAGCCAAAATTCAACTGCAGTCGTTTCGAGTTTCGAGGCACCTTTTCTTAACAATCTCCCACTTGCCGAGAAACAAGCCTGAAGCAACCTTAACTCCATCAGCAATATAATCTCCAATCATCCTCTATGTGTGTGAACCTCTGTCTTTACTTCTAGCTATGAAGACCAACAGAAGATGCACAGATGTGCAATTTCTCAAGAGTGACCACCTTTGTCAATATATCTGCTGAGTTGTCCATTGTATGTATCTTTTCTAGCCGGAAAAGATCTTCTTCGAGGAGTGACCGAATAAAGTGATATCTGATATCAATGTGTTTGGTCCTTGAGTGAAAAGAAATATTCTTTGCCAAATGTATAGCAATCTGGCTGTCGCTATACAACTATGCATCGCCTTTCTCCTTGCCAAGCTCTTTCATCAAATCTTGTAACCAAACCATCTCCTTGCTCGCTTTAGTAAGAGCAACGTATTCGGCTTCGGTCGTAAACAACGCTACAATCTTCTGCAGTTTTGAAACCCATGAAACTGCAGCACTTTCCAGCGTGAACACATACCCGATAGTACTTTTTCTGCCATCAATATCTCCAGCCATGTCAGAATCCACAAAACCATGTAAACAAACATCAGAACCACCATAGCATAGTCCTAAGTCTCTGGTTCCCTTCAGATACAGCAATATTCACTTCACAGCTCTCCAATGCTCATTGCTCATGTATCTGCTCACCACTCCTACTGCATGGGTAATATCCGGTCTCGTGCAAACCATGGCATATATAAGGCTCCCGACCGCTGATGAGTATGGTACATACTTCATCTCATCTCAATCATCCTGCGTAGTAGGACACTCCTATTTGGATAACTTGAAGTGTGCGTCCAGCGGAGTACTCACAGCTTTAGCCCCGTCCATATTGAACCGCTTCAGCACCTTATCAATGTACTCTGCCTGAGACAACTTCAATGTTTTAAGCTTCCTGTCCCTACTGATACGCATCCCAAGGACTTTCTTGGCTTCACCCAAGTCTTTTATTGAAAACTCCTGGGACAATTGTTCCTTCAGTTTTATAATCTCTCCCATGTTGGCACTTGCCACCAACATATCATCTACATACAGAAGTAGAATGATATATGAGCTCTTCAATCCCTTGAAGTAGCAGCAATGATCACTATTATACCTCTGAAAATCATCCTTTAGCATGAACTGATCAAACTTCAAGTACCACTGACGAGGCGCTTGTTTCAACTTGTACAGACTTTTCCAAAGTCACACAATCTTTCTTCCCCTTCATTACATATCCTTCTGGCTGCTTTATGTAGATTTTTTCTTCAAGGTCGCCATATAAAAATACAGTCTTAATGTCAAGCTGCTCAAGATGGAAGTCTTTGGCTGCCACTATACTCAGTACCATCCAAATAGTAGACATCTTCACAATTGGAGAAAAGATCTCATCAAAATCAATGCCCTCCTTCTGCTGAAAGCCCTTGACAACAAGTCTCGCTTTGAATATCTCAAAACCATCTGGTTCAAGCTTTAGTCTGTATACCTACTTGTTGTGCAAAGCTCTCTTCCCCTTCGGAAGTGGAACCAAATCCCACGTCCTATTTGATGATAGGAAATCCATTTCATCATCCATAGCAAGTTTTCACTTATCACTGGCTTCGACCTGCAAAGCCTTCTTGTAGCTTTCTGGCTCACCACCATCTGTAAGCAACAAGTACTGTAGGGAGTCAGCATCCTAGATGGAGTTTTCCTGTTTCTTTTACCCTTGCGCAAAGCAATCGGGATATCAGCTGGCGATTTTTCTTCTTGCTGTGCTTCTCCCACTGGCTCAGCAACTTCTTCATCGTCTCAAGACATTGTTTCATCATCCAGCTCTATGTATTCCAACTTCACAGCTTTGGCACCTTGGCTCGTCTGTTGCTACAGATCCTTATACAGAACTTCTTCATTGAATATAACATTTCTGCTCCAATGACTTTCCGATCTATCGCATCCTAGAATCGGTATCCAAAGTCATCACCACTATACCCAATGAATGTGCACTTTTGACTTTGCATCCAGCTTGATTCTACTATCTGCAGTATCAGGCACGTAAGAGATGCAACCAAAGGTACACAAGTGAGATAGTTTCACCTATTTTCCAGTCCATGCTTCCTCAGCAGTCCAAGCCCCAATGCAACTGAAGGCCCTCTGTTGATCAGATACACTGCTGTACTAACCGCTTCCGTCCAAAAAATCTTCGACAACCCCGCATGAAGCCTCATGCACCATGCCCGCTCGTTGATGGTGCGGTTCATACATTTTGCAACGCCATTTTGCTGTGGCGTTCCTGGAACCGTCTTCAAACTTCGAACCAGCTGAGGCACAATAAGCCTCAAACTCATCACTGCAGTATTCGCCCCTATTGTCAGACTTGAGATAATTCAATCTCTGACCTGTCTCATTCTTCACTAAAACTGTTAGATGTATGCCCTAGAAGCCAATTTTGGCTGACACATTATTAATTCTAGGACATAATTTGTACTTGACTTTATTATTATTGAATAAATGAAAGGCATCTTTTTCATTCATATTATTATTGTGTCTATGAATCGTCCAAGGAATTAATAAGATGATGATGCATATTCTCAAGAGTTGAGAATTTGAGCCATGTATCATTAGTGATTAATTTCTAAACGCTCCTGATCGATGGATCATCACGAGGACGGTGATCGATCCGATGAGATCAGTGCACAGATTACTTTCCTTATGGATGGACGAGACTCGAGTCCACAGTGTAGCGACACTGAAGTAATAGTGCAGGTGCTTGTTAAAAATAAGGGTACTGAGCGTGACCAATACAAGAAGTCACTTGGATGTCTATCCACTCGTCAGTGACTTGCTTGATGTTGCAGTAGTGTGACTGGTCCTTTGACCTGCGGTGCTTCGGCTACTCACAGTGAGGTTATTGTAGTTTGACTGCACACATACATGGTCTCTAGCCATATGGGTCCATGCAGTGTAGATTGGCTGCAGTAAGTTCACTGTAGGAGTAGGGTATGCACCTATAAGGAATCTATCGACCTTGATAGACAAGGAGAGATCCTATGTGATTTATAAGACTGAGTTCGTAAGACCTCGGCCGGGGCAGTATGCACAGTGGAGAAAGAGTTTTTCACTAACGAACTCGAGTCGAATAAATCTTGACATATGACAGACGAAGGGGTTTGACGAGTTATCCATGACCTCCGTCCTGTAGGGATCCACGATAGTAGGACTGTATCACACGATAACTGCACCTAGAGGTTCACCATTCTATTCTGCTGGGTAGCCACTACATGCTGCTAGGTGTCACTGGTGGATGGTGGGACTCATAGGGATTGTCTCGATGATCGATAAATCCTAATGAGTTGAGTTGGAATCGTTCCAACCCATTGAAAGGAGTTTTTAATGATATTGTGATAGAGATCGCAATATATCTCACTACCAGTCAGAATAGAACCTATGGGGTCACACACACTAGAAGTGTTGACCGATCCGATGGTTGAAAAGTGATTATGAATCACGAGTAATCAATTCGATTGATAAGAAGTTGAAGAAGGAATGGGAATTGATTAATTGGACTTAAAACACAAATCCTACTTGAAGTAGGATTCCTAGAGTTCTAATTGGATTAGGACTGGAAATCCTATTTGGAGTAGGACTGGGATTCCTACTTGGAGTAGGATTCCTACAATCCTAATTAGATTAGGATTTTGAATTCATCTTTGGATTCCTACTTAGAATAGGATTCCTAGAAATCCTAATTGGATTAGGACTTCGGATTCAAATAGAGTCCTAATTGGATTAGGACTAAAATTAAATATGTCCTAATTTGGATTAGGGTTTCTTAAGTCACAATTAATTATTAATCTAATGAATCAATAAGACTCCTAATTGGATTAGGATTGAAGAGTTCAATTGAGTCAAAATTGATTTAAGTTCTAATTGGATTAGGACTTATCTAGATTGGATCCAATTAGGTTTCCCCTTGGACTAAGCCTAATTAGATTAGGGCTTAGCCACATTAGGGCAACCAAAACCTTACTTAATGAGGATTAGGGCAACATAAGAGGGAGGGGCTAACGCCCCTCCTCTTTTGATCTCTTGGTGCGGCATGAAGAGAGGGGGCCGGCGCCCCCTCTTTGGAAACTTGTCTAGGGCTCCTAATTTGTAGGAGCCCTAGATGGCTATAAAAGAGGACAAGGGGCCGGCACCCTAGATAAATGTGATTCCTCCTCCTCCAAGCCGGGGCCACCCCTCTTCCTCCCTTGGTTCAGCCGCAAGCAAGAAGAGGAAGAAAAAGAACCTTGGCGGCCTCCTCCTTCACCTTTCTTCCTTCCAACGCAGGGAAAAGAAAAGAAGGCTGCGTGGGGTTCGTTCCTCCCTCTCTTCTTCATCCTTCTTCTTACTCCTCTCAAGTACATTCAAGAGTTGAAAGAAAGAGAGAAAATCAGCCATCAAAAGAAGTCTTTGCAAGGGAGCTAGCACCCCGGAAAGACTAGAGAGCTTTGATCGGATCTCTGCTTCGTGTGGATACCCGTAGAAGCCGGACACTTGAACGGCTTCAAGCGAACCCTCTTCCTAAACCACGAACTCAGATTTATGGTGATCATCTACCCGCACAAGGTGAAAATCTGATCTTCTATTGTTTTTAAAAGTTTTTAATCCTTGCCTAACTACGAACGGTTCATGAAACAACGTTCATGCGATGAACGTCGATCCTGCACATGCCTCTTCCGCTGCCATCTGATTTTTTTTTTTGAAATATCAGCGGCATGGGCGGGTTCCCAACAGTGGTATCAGAGCCTAGGCTTCGTAGATTAAGGTAAGAATTAATTATCTAAAGGCTTATTAGATCTGAAAATTGAATGATCATGCATGCTGAAAATTTCTGCATGCAGATTTTTCAGGGTTGCTGAATTTTTGCACGCTAATTTTTATGTGATAAGATGATGATTCTAATTGCATTGTTAATGAGATTACAAAGTTTAGAATCATGATTAGCATGATCAGCAACCTATGTCATAATATAATCAATTAATTCTCAGATCTGAAAATTATAATTGTTGCATATGGTGATGATCATAGGATTCAAACCCTTTTGGTATCGAATGTAATGACCTGCGATGTGATCTGTAATGTCATGTAATTTTTCAGATGCTTGCATGCATCTTATTTAATATTTTGAGAGGCCTGCGTGCCTCCTAAAAGAGAGATGTAATTTATTTTTATTTTTATTTTATATCTGGTTGTATTTCTGTGATGTGATGTACGTCAACGATCAAGTCGAAGATGATGCATGAGATGAGCAGGGGTCTAAGCGGTTGATGGCGATTGGATCAAGAGTTGGTCAAGGATCGAATCAAGGAGGCTTGGAACCAATTCAAGAGTTGAAGACCAGTTGATCGATTGACGTGCATATGCTTGTAATACGACCTAACTAGAATCCATGATCATCACCTATTTAAAGTTTAGCTTTAATTATTGCTGCGATTATAACTGCTTGCAATGTGCCGTTTGCATGTGATGTGAATGAGAGTCGGGTAGATAGGTTTACATGCGATGTAACAAACCCAATTGAAACCTAAATTAAAACCTCCTCAATCAAGTTGAGAGTGAACCGACATGAGCAAGTCATATTAGATTAATTGATCTAATTGGTATCTAGAAAAGCATGAAAGGTGGTTACTTAATTAGGACTTTACTCTCTGAGTAAGGGGAGCCTCCCACCTGCTTATCTGGCCAATTGTTTGATTACCACTTATGAAGAGCTCAAGTTGCAAACACTAAGACCTGATTAACCAATATTAAGTCAATAGGTCTTCCACTGTAGTAGAGCTGCTAAGGCCTTTCTGATGTTGATTTGTCTCGGCTGGATACAGTGGTCAAGTTGCATCGGAGGGCTGGACCTCTCTATGGACATGAGATGTTGTAGGATAAAGGTGGGGTTGGGCACCAATAACTGTTAGGTGAGGACCCAATGACGACTTTATTTCTACGGTTATATGGTGGGTAGGACTTAACTAAGAAATGGGACCAATAACTGTTAGGTGAGGTCTTCATGGCTTAGAGACCAAGTAGCATTGCAACATGCTTGAGAAGCATTGTACAAGAGTTGTACATTCATCAATTTATGTGTCACCAATAACTGTTAGGTGAGGTGGCATGTAAATCGGTGGGACCGCAGTACCCACTAAAAATTCTAGTCGTGTAGGATTTCCATTTTTCTACCAGGAGAGTGTGAGGAATTCGAAAAAATAGTGGGAGGTACATTTATTCTAAAAGACCCTAGAACAAATTAGAATCAAGTACAAAAGTCTAACTAGAATCTTTACTCTCTGAGGATTATAAAGTCAGCTTCTAGACTCTTAACTCATATCATATAGAACAACCGTTTGACCAAACCCAATTATAAAGATTGGCTCAGCAAATTTCAAAAATAGTTTTGAATTGTGAGAAATTCGGGTATGTGCTAGACCATGGAATCCCCGTGTTACCAATCCGTCCGATCACTGATCAGCGTAAGACGCTTGTTAAGTGGACGAACAATGACAATAAAGTTAGGTGCTGCACAATGGCATCCATGTCCAATGCATTACAATGCCAGCATGAGAACATGAAGACTGCCAAGGACATATTAAATCATCTGCAAGAGTTGTATGGTGATCAGAGTCACGCAGCTCGGTTTGAAATATCCAAGAGGCTCTTCAAAGCCAAGATGCACGATGGGCAGTCTGTCCATGATCATGGTTTGACCATGATAAAGGACTTAGAGAAGCTTGAGAAGCTTGACATAACCATGCACAAGGAATTGCAAACGGATTTGATCCCGCAATCCCTTCCAGCTTCATATGAATAGTTTATAGTAAACTACCATATGAACAAGATTGTATGCACCAAAATAGAATTGTTAAATAAATTGGTAACTAACTTAGGGACCTTGAAGAAGTTCAAGGGGCATCGTTTTCGCTGTCAAGTTGGTTGCTACTTTCAAGAGAGAGTCTATTTGGAAGAAGAAAAAGCCTGCGAAGAAGCAGAAGACTAAGAAAACACCAAATAAGGAAGTTCCAAGAAAAAGGCCAATTGTAAGGAAAAGTGTTTCCATTGCATTATGGACGGCCATTGGAAGAGGAACTGTCCTACATACATGGGAAGCATAAAGAACATGAAGGGTGACAGACCTTCAGAAGGTATGTCAGATATGCTCAGGATACTTAGGGGCTGTTACCTATTGCTAGCAGAAATTTGATTTCTGTATTTTATTTAGCACAGAAAGATTTTTTTATTTGAAAAAATAAATTGATTCAACATGGTTTTATGATTGACAGTCTCTATCACATACATATGGATGTATCTGTGAATATATCTGAGCAAACAGTGAATACCATAGGATCTAATAGATCCAAAAATGAGATAAATCTAAAGTATTTGTGGCACCAGAGGCTTGGCCATATAGGAGAAGACAGAATAAACAAATTGGAGAAACATGAGCTTTTGGGCTCATTGACTTCCGAGTCATATTTGATTTATGAATTCTGCCTTCAAGGAAAGATGGCCAAATTATCCTTTGTAGGACACAGGGAGGTCCACTGAAATACTTACCCTAGTACACACTGATGTGTGTGGCCCATTCGATGTGCAGGCTAGGGGTTGTAATTTTTACTTCATTTTATCGATGATTACTCACGGTATGGTTATGTGTATGAGACACAAATATGAAACTTTTGAAAGGTTCAAAAAGCTTAGATATGAAGTAGAAAAATAAGCACAAAAACTCATTAAGGTTCTTCGATCAGATCGAGGAAGTGAATATCTTAATGGAGAGTTCCGTGATTATCTCAAGGAGAATGGTATAGTTTCATAATGAACTCCTCCTGGTACACCTCAGCTCAATGGAGTTTTAGAGAGGAGGAATCGGACTCTATTGATATGGTCCAGTCCATGATGAGCTTCACTGATTTACCCTTGTTTCTTTAAATAGATGCCCTATTTTCAGCTATTTACTTGTTGAATAGAGTTCCCTCTAAATCCCTTTCTACCACACCGTATGAGATATAGCATGGTAAGAAACCAAGTCTTGGTCATCTTAAGATTTGGGGATGTCCGGCCCACGTCAAGAGACTACAGGCGGACAAACTAGAGGCTAGGACCATAAGTGCTCGTTTTATAGGATATCCTAAAGAGTCATTAGGATGCAATTTTTACGTCTCAGAGAAGCACAATGTGTTTGTGAGCCGTCATGCCATCTTCTTGGAAAACCAGTTTATCCTTGATAGAGGCAGTGGGAGGAAAATTGAGCTTGAAGAGAAAGTCTCTAAAAAGCAACGAGTCATGGATCCTATCGAACCCATTAATACAGAACCAGTACACGATGTCCCTCAACCACCTCACAGATCAAGTAGGGTCTCCCATACTCTCGATAGATACTTAGATATACTAGAAGAGGATACCGAGGAAATGTTCTTAGTGGGAGATAGGGATCACACGCAGGATCCCAAAACCTACGACGAGGCGATATCGGATATCGATTCCGAGAAATGGTTGGAAGCTATGAAGTCAAAGTTAGACTCCATGCATTCCAACCAAGTCTGGACCTTAGTAGATCCACCAGAAGGTATTGTACCTATTGGATGCAAATGGATCTACAAAAGAAAGATAGGTTCGGATGGAGAGGTAGAGACCTATAAAGCAAAGCTTGTGGCGAAAGGGTATAATCAGCGCGAGGGCATTGACTATAAGGAGACCTTTTCACCTGTAGCCATGCTGAAATCCATCCGAACATTGCTTGCCATTGCAGCATTTCATGATTATGAAATCTGGCAGATGGATGTGAAAACAGCTTTCCTGAATGGATATCTTGATAAAGACATCTATATGGAACAACCTTTGGGTTTCACTTCCAGTGATGGAGATCACAAGGTCTGCAAGCTGCAAAGGTCCATCTATGGACTAAAGCAAGCATCTCGGAGTTGGAACACTCGTTTCGATGACGCAATCAAAACGTTTGATTTCATCAAAAACGAAGAGGAACCGTGTGTTTACAAAAAGGTTAGTGGGAGCGCTGTCATATTTCTCGTACTGTACGTGGACGACATCCTCCTGATAGGGAATGATATTCTCATGCTAACCTCGGTCAAGGTCTGGTTGTCAAAAAGGTTCTCCATGAAAGACCTTGGGGAAGCATCCTATATTTTGGGAATAAAGATCTATAGAGATAGATCTAAAAGGATGCTTGGCCTATCACAGAAGATGTACATAGAGGAAGTGCTGAAAAGGTTCAGCATGGAAAATTCTAAAAGGGGTCTCTTACCCCTAAGGTATGGAATTAATCTCTCCAAGAAGATGTGACCCAACACATCTGAAGAGATTCAACGCATGAGCAAGATCCCCTATGCATCAGCAATAGGGAGCCTCATGTATGCCATGCTATGTACATGACTTGATATAGTACATGCTGTGAATGTCACGAGCATATGTCAATCAGATCCAGGCAAAAAGCACTGGATAGCTGTGAAGAACAGTCTTAAGTACTTGAGAAGAACTAAGGACTTGTTCTTGGTCTTTGGAAGAAGATCAGAGTTGAAGGTAGAAGGATGCACACATATTGATGATAGAAAGTCTACATCAGAATATGTGCAATGGTGGTTCAGTAAATTGGAAGAGTTCCAAACAACCGATCATTATAGATTCTACCTTAGAAGCTGAATGTTAAGCCGTCTCTAAGGGTGCAGTGGAAATCTTTTGGTTTAAAAAGTTCATTGCAGAGTTAGGTGTAATGTCATCAGATGTCATAACACTCTACTGCGATAATAAAGGCACCATAACACTAGCTAAGGAGCCAAAGGTCTCACCAGAAATCGAAGCACATAGAGCGGCAGTTTAACCTAATAAGCGACTACCTCGAAAGAAAATAAGTAGAGGATCAGAGAGTAGACTCCACAGAAAATGTGGCGGACCCATTCACTAAGCAGCTAAGTCGGCAGAAAACTAAAGCGCATCTTGAGAAGATGGGGCTTAGGTTTATGACTGATTAGCTTTAGTGCAAGTGGGAGATTGTTAGATGTATGCCCTAGAAGCCAATTTTGGCTGACACATTATTAATTCTAGGACATAATTTGTACTTGACTTTATTATTATTGAATAAATGAAAGGCATCTTTTTCATTCATATTATTATTGTGTCTATGAATCGTCCAAGGAATTAATAAGATGATGATGCATATTCTCAAGAGTTGAGAATTTGAGCCATGTATCATTAGTGATTAATTTCTAAACGCTCCTGATCGATGGATCATCACGAGGACGGTGATCGATCCGATGAGATCAGTGCACAGATTACTTTCCTTATGGATGGACGAGACTCGAGTCCACAGTGTAGCGACACTGAAGTAATAGTGCAGGTGCTTGTTAAAAACAAGGGTACTGAGCGTGACCAATACAAGAAGTCACTTGGATGTCTATCCACTCGTCAGTGACTTGCTTGATGTTGCAGTAGTGTGACTGGTCCTTTGACCTGCGGTGCTTCGGCTACTCACAGTGAGGTTATTATAGTTTGACTGTACACATACATGGTCTCTAGCCATATGGGTCCATGCAGTGTAGATTGGCTGCAGTAAGTTCACTGTAGGAGTAGGGTATGCACCTATAAGGAATCTATCGATCTTGATAGACAAGGAGAGATCCTATATGATTTATAAGACTGAGTTCGTAAGACCTCGGCCGGGGCAGTATGCACAGTGGAGAAAGAGTTTTTCACTAACGAACTCGAGTCGAATAAATCTTGACATATGACAGACGAAGGGGTTTGACGAGTTATCCATGACCTCCGTCCTGTAGGGATCCACGATAGTAGGACTGTATCACACGATAACTGCACCTAGAGGTTCACCATTCTATTCTGCTGGGTAGCCACTACATGCTGCTAGGTGTCACTGGTGGATGGTGGGACTCATAGGAATTGTCTCGATGATCGATAAACCCTAATGAGTTGAGTTGGAATCGTTCCAACCCATTGAAAGGAGTTTTCAATGATATTGTGATAGAGATCGCAATATATCTCACTACCAGTCAGAATAGAACCTATGGGGTCACACACACTAGAAGTATTGACCGATCCGATGGTTGAAAAGTGATTATGAATCACGAGTAATCAATTCGATTGATAAGAAGTTGAAGAAGGAATGGAAATTGATTAATTGGACTTAAAACACAAATCCTACTGGAAGTAGGATTCTTAGAGTTCTAATTGGATTAGGACTGGAAATCCTATTTGGAGTAGGACTGGGATTCCTACTTGGAGTAGGATTCCTACAATCCTAATTAGATTAGGATTTTGAATTCATCTTTGGATTCCTACTTAGAATAGGATTCCTAGAAATCCTAATTGGATTAGGACTTCGGATTCAAAATGAGTCCTAATTGGATTAGGACTAAAATTAAATATGTCCTAATTTGGATTAGGGTTTCTTAAGTCACAATTAATTATTAATCTAATGAATCAATAAGACTCCTAATTGGATTAGGATTGAAGAGTTCAATTGAGTCAAAATTGATTTAAGTTCTAATTGGATTAGGACATACCTAGATTGGATCCAATTTGG
Source organism: Phoenix dactylifera (assembly GCF_009389715.1). Taxonomy (NCBI): domain Eukaryota; kingdom Viridiplantae; phylum Streptophyta; class Magnoliopsida; order Arecales; family Arecaceae; genus Phoenix; species Phoenix dactylifera. The sequence goes on from NW_024068156.1 coordinate 46,627, forward strand.
TTTCCCCTTGGACTAAGCCTAATTAGATTAGGGCTTAGCCACATTAGGGCAACCAAAACCTTACTTAATGAGGATTAGGGCAACATAAGAGGGAGGGGCTCACGCCCCTTCTCTTTTGATCTCTTGGTGCGGCATGAAGAGAGGGGGCCGGCGCCCCCTCTTTGGAAACTTGTCTAGGGCTCCTAATTTGTAGGAGCCCTAGATGGCTATAAAAGAGGACAAGGGGCCGGCGCCCTAGATAAATGTGATTCCTCCTCCTCCAAGCCGTGGCCACCCCTCTTCCTCCCTTGGTTCAGCCGCAAGCAAGAAGAGGAAGAAAAAGAACCTTGGCGGCCTCCTCCTTCTCCTTTCTTCCTTCCAACACAGGGAAAAGAAAAGAAGGCTGCGTGGGGTTCGTTCCTCCTTCTCTTCTTCATCCTTCTTCTTCCTCCTCTCAAGTACATTCAAGAGTTGAAAGAAAGAGAGGAAATCAGCCATCAAAAGAAGTCTTTGCAAGGGAGCTAGCACCCCGGGAAGACTAGAGAGCTTTGATCGGATCTCTGCTTCGTGTGGATACCCGTAGAGGCCGGATACTTGAACGGCTTCAAGCGAACCCTCTTCCTAAACCACGAACTCAGATTTGCGGTGATCATCTACCCGCACAAGGTGAAGATCTGATCTTCTATTGTTTTTAAAAGTTTTTAATCCTTGCCTAACTACGAATGGTTCATGAAACAGCGTTCATGCGATGAACGTCGATCCCGCACATGCCTCTTCCGCTGCCATCTGATTTTTTTTTTTGAAATATCAGCGGCATGGGTGGGTTCCCAACAAAAACCTTCCACCTCTTGAACTTCTCAAATACATCGGATTTGTGCTTCAAGAAGTAGACCCATAGTTCTCGGATAGCATCGTCGATGAACGTGATATAGTACCTTGCTTCTCCATGAGAAGCTACTTGAGTTGGTCCCCACACATCAGTATGTACGAGTTCCAACTTAGAATTTTTCTTGGTACTACCTTCTTTTGAAAAACTGACCTTTTTCTGCTTCAACAGTACACAATCTTCACAGAATTTTAAATATATAGATTTCAGGTCTTCCAGTTTTTCTTTGGACATCATCATCTTTATCCCTTTCTGACTCATGTGACTGAGTCTCATATGCCATGTCCTTGCATCAACAGTCGGATTTGCAGCACTGACGATGGAATCAGTATCAGCTATCATGTATAGTGTTTCCAACGTTGCGCCTCGAGCAATCACCAAGGCTCCTTTAGTAATCTTCCAAGCATCATCATTGAAGGTGGTCACAAACCCCAAATCCGACAACTGACTTACCGAAATTAGATTTCGAGCCAATTTGGGTACATGTCGCACATCTTTTAGAGTTAAAGTCATCCAACTTGATGTCTTTATTTGAGCATCTCCCTTCCCTACAATGTTGCAACTGTTTTCATCATCAAGATACATCTTGCCGTGATCACCTGCAACATAGTTTGAGATGATTGCCTTGTTCCCAGTAGCGTGGAACAAGGCACCTGAGTCGATATCCACGACTCTGGATGAACATCACAGAAAAGTATTAGGGCATCGTCTTCACTTGCAGTTTCAGCTAGATTAGCAGTTGCCTTAGTGTCAAAACCACCGTTGTTCTTCGACACTTTGCACTCTTTCCTCAAGTAACCCTTCTGCCCATAATTCCAGCACTTTCCAAGAGGTCTAGACTTGTTTCTAGACTTGGATTGTCCACCCCTATTTTTGTCTCCCTTTTTTGAAGTCCTTCCACGTTCTTCAAAAGCCAGCGCATTCCCAGATGAACTCACTGATGGATCCAAGGTTTTTCTTCGAAATTCTTCACTTAGAATAAGAGCCACCACTTCATCAAACCTTCCTATAGTGTTTTCTGAAGAATTACTAACAGCCATGATGAAGCCTTCCCAACTTTCAGGCATCTGACCTACAAGAGCCCACGCCTTCACCTCATCAGTGAACGTGATCTTCACAGATTCCAATTAGGCACATAGGTGTTAAATTCACTCAGATGTGAATGAACACTCCCACTATCTTTCATCTTCAAGGTGAACAATCGTCAAATCAGGAATACCTTGTTCGCTCCTATTGGCTCATCATACATGGAAACCAGTATGTCCATCAAATCTTTTGCAGTCTTCACTTTGGATATATTGGTGAGGATCTCCGATGCCAAGGACAAAGGGATAGCGGCGAGCACTTTCTTATCAAGACGCTCCCACTCCTCTGTCCGCATGTCTGTCGGCTTTACTTATTCTCCGTCCAGTGGTAAATCCAGATCCTTTGAGAGCAAGTAATCCTCCATCTGCATCTTCCACACACCAAAGTTTTGTCCGTTGAATTTCTCAATCCTTAATCTTCCTTCATCAACCATTGGAACACAGGGAACCTGGCTCTGATACCAGTTGTTGGGGATGGAAGAACTCATCCTTCGATCGTACTATTTCTTTTTCTGGATCCAAACTGCAGAAAGACGAATCGAGAAAAAGAAGTAGTAGAGAATAAAATCAAACAATCATAAAGACAATAATTTTACGTGGTTCATCCCAATACGAGTTACATCCACAGAGGCCACACACACAGATTCAATATATTTAGCAAGGGTTACAAGATCTCTCTTCTCCATTGGAGATTGCATAACAAGGGCTTACAAGAGATATCCAAACCTTTCAGGGTTTACAAGAGAGATAGGACTCAAAAAACTTTTCTCATAGGGTTCACAAAAGATCCCTATTTATATGTTTCTAACACATAAGAAGACTTTCCTACGAAACCCTAAGTCAAAAGCTCATCTTGCCACCATTTCAATCAATCCCGTGATCAGGAGTCGACTCGTCACTTTCATGTGTCGACTCGTCACTTTTAGGGGTCGACTCCTAATAAGTTTGAGTCGACTCGAAAATCCTCGGGTTGACTCAGAGAATTGGCACCGAAAACTGGCACGCTATATCTTCCTGAGAGAGTCGACTCCTTCAATCTTGGAGTCGACTCCCGCAGGGCTGGAGTCGACTCCTGCAAGCAACCCGAAAAACACCTCTCTGTCTTTCTCTACGGCACTTAACGAGTCGACTCCCTTAGTCTAGGAGTCGACTCCAGGAAACCTGGAGACAACTTGACCAAGCATTGATAAGTACTACAAGATCTCGTGCATTGGAACCCATGGTTATGGACCCGAATACGTTAGTATGGAACATTTTCTTTTCCAAGTGAAATCCCCTAGTGGAGTCAACCTCAGAACTTTGCAGCTCTCTGTTTCTTCACTGTGGCACATAGGCGAGTCGACCTTCTCATCCCTGGGGTCGACTCAAGCTTCACATGAGTCGACTCCTAGATGCTAGGGGTTGACTCCATTCAGCTGGCATAGATTTTTTCAAGCAAACTTGAGCCAAAATTCAACCGCAGTTGTTTCGAGTTTCGAGACACCTTTTCTCAATAGTATTTACCTCTGAACTAGTTAAAATGATGAAATTTTGACCCAAGCTGACATGTATATCAATCTAATGGTATAAGTTTTCAGGTGAACTTGGATTTTGATGGCTATATTACACAATTTTGAGTCATCAAATTTCGAGGCTAAACGTATATACCAACCCTTTTCTCTTTCATATTTATCTTATATAGGACTAGATGTCAAATGTGTCCTCCTTAAGACCTGGTGCGAATCCGTTCAAGTCCCGCTCAAGTATAATTCGCTGCTCTCCTAATAAACATTGCAAAAAATAAGTTGAGAAGAACCAAAAAATATCTTTAGCTAAGGACATCACTTGGTGAGGAGTCTACGGTTATTTTTGGAATTGGGATAAAGAGCGTTTATCCCCACTTTATCCCCTATAAGTTGCCAAACATCAGATTCTTGTGTCAGAATAAGCTATACCCAATAATTTGTTCAACACCCCGTTATCCCAATTAAACAGGATTTATACCTTAGAGACTAAAATACAATAACATAATATATTATAATATTATGTAGACTATGTAGTATAGTATAGCATAATATAGTTAGTATAATATTGTTATAATATTAAGAGATCAGCTACACTACACTCGAGTATAGGGAGCCTCAAATCCGATTGACCTACCTACCTTCCATTTGACTCGAACACCAGGAATCCAATACTCTTCCGTTAGCTATCAATTATTGGTGTTCTTAAAAATTAAACAGTTAATACGATGGGACAAAACACGACTCTTTATTTCTATTTATGTTTACAATGTTTGTACTAATCATCGCAAACTAGATTTTTATCCAAAAAAATTTACATTTATTCTGAAGTAGTTGATATTTATTTTTAAGGAGTTTTTGTTTATTTCTAAAGAAGAATATAGAAAGACAGTGAGCATCCATGCAATTTTCAATTTATTGCCTCATCAATTTTTTTATTCTAAAGAGATTTCTATTTATTTTGGACTATTTAGTATTTACTTTCTTTAAATTTTGTATTAATCTTCTACTATTGCTATTTATCTTACTAGGATAGGCAGCCGAGTTTTCATTTATTTTTGCAGTATTTATATCTTTTACCATAGACTAAGTATTTATCCTAAAAGATTATATTTATTATAAAATAGTTAGTATTTATTTTTGAGCCGTTTTTATTTATTTTTTAAAAAATAGATTAAAAAATAATGAACATCAGTGAGATTTTTTGTTTATCACTCGACAACTTTTAATTACTCTAAAAAGTTTATTTTTATTTTGAACCACTGAATATTTATTCCCCCGAAACTTTGTACTTATTCTTCAATATTATTGTTTACTAGAAATGAGCTCTAATATGATTGAAGGTACTTTTTACGGTGTTTGCATTTAACCGTGCACATTAGCTGTTTTTTCCGAGATTCGTGTTTATTTTGATGCGGACATTCAGACAGCCCCATACGTGGCAGCTGCTAACAAGAGAGTGTGTGAGAGAAAGAGGTGGAGTGGCAAAATAGGACCCGATCCGTCAATCCGACTCATGTTCGACCCGCCATAAACAGATTTGGATTTGGTCTAAATAGATTCAGGTCGTAAACAGATTGATCCGTTTAACGTGTTTATTAATTAGATCAGATACATATTTTAGATATTTGATCCGTCTAATCGGTTTAATATATGGGTTGGATTTAGAATTATAGCTATGGGCTATAGCTACAGTAGAGTTATAGCTACAGTAGAGTAAAAGCTACAGACGGCTACTAATTATGGCTATGGCTGCCTAATGCCGTCGGCACGACGAATTGCGTCAGAGATAAAAGCTGAGTTATATAGTTTAAAAGGGCTGTGCCGACTTATATAGTTTACAAGGGTGGGCGAGAGCAGGTCATAAATACACGCAATCCATAGTATAGTACCATCTTTTTCCCGCCATGCTTTCTCGATAAGACTCTGCCATGCTCTCTCTCACTAGGTTTTTTTTAAGCTCTCCACAGGCAGCCTATATTCAACCAAAAAAAAAAATAGGCAGCCTATGGGAGATAATGTGACTGAAACGTACGCCCCTGCTGCCCTGCAGGCATACGACTGGTTCCTCGGGCCTCCACGCCACTTATCTCGTCGCCTCGCATCACTCACCTAGCACGCCTTGTTGCGTGTTGAGCTTTGCCTGCTGCTCGCCGCTCGCAATCAATCTAACTCCCCCTTCCATGCGCAGGACACCATACCCAGGGCTGACCAAGAAGACGAGCACCTCCGCATGGTGGAGCACTGTTGCAGGCATTGGTGCGAGCTGCGACTTCGATGATTTGGACCACATCAACATAGCCTCCCTCAACCTTTTCGCCAGCCTTTTATATGCCCGCTTCCATTCTGCGACCGTCCTTGTCCACCCCGTCCACGTGCACCGCCTCACCCCCGTCCTCCTCCGCCACCCTCGTCTGCCTCCCTCCTCCCTCACCGCCGCTCTCCACGCCCGCCTCGTACCCCCCTCCTCCGCCGAGTTCCTCCCCTCCAACCTCCCCTCCCTCCTCTCCCACCCCTTTACTCTCGGCTCCTTCCTCGCACTCCCCTTCTTCTTCCTCTCCTCCTTCTTTCTACTCTCTCTCCCATGCGCTTCCCGAATCCTTTGCTTTGCTTTCCCTCTAGGATTGCACCAGGGTCTTCCACCTCCACGTCGCTGGCGCCCCCCATGCTGCGCGCTACCATCGCCCTCCTCCGCTCCCTCGACAAAAGGGTTCCCTGGATGCGGCTCCCCTCAATGCGCGACTTCTTCCGTTCGGCGTCTAGGGTCTACTTCATGTACGGGCTAAACAATTTAAACGGGTTAAAGGGGTCGGGTCGGATTACCCGTTTCATAAATGGGTCAGATTGTAATTTCTGACCTATTTAATAAACAGATCGGTTTCAGATTTATGATTTTCTTACCCGACCTGCATCTGACCCAACACGTTTATGTCTGACCCGACCCGATTGCCACCCTTAGGTGGAGTTCGTGGGTGAAGCTATGCAACAAGTCCCAGCCCGTCGTATTAAGGGCTAATGAGAGAACTATACATTCCACGAGATTTATAACGAAGGAAAAATAGATAAATCGAACTAAGACAGCTGTTGTGGTTCAAATTTGGCCCGAGGGTGGCCACGCTGGAAAAGTCGAGGGAGCCGCCGAAATATCGAGGAAGAAGGTGAGCCACCTCCCATGCGACGGCATACCTGCACAAAGCTTCATCGGTGGCTCCGGTGAGGGCCCTCCGATGATCAAGTTAGAATGGATTTAGGATGGATTTTCCAGAGTCCCCTTCTTACGTTACTTTACGGGTCTATTTATAGTCCCTGTAGAGGTGTCCAGGTGGTGGAGGCATAGCCCGTTCTCATCATAAGAAGGAATGGCTTTAAGCCAGATGGCGCGTAGCTGGAGCTTGCTTGTGGCGCGCAGTGCAGTTTGTTCTTATGAATGGTAAGGCATTGATAGTCGTAGCAGGGAACGGCCGGAGTAGCATGGCGTTGACCTTGACTGTCGTTGGCCAGCGGGTAAAGCATAGCGCAGAGGTGTTGCGATGTATGACCACGTAGGTGGGCGTGGGCACACTCGTAGATGCAGCCATGAGCGAGGCCGAGCTCGTTGAGAGGTCGCATCATATACTTGGCGAGGTCGGCTTGACGGGTGCTGAGGCTAGCCCAGCGTTCCTGATTCCGAGATGTGCTTGGTAGAGAACCCCAAGCTCGGAGGTCGGGGCACGTTATTGGATAAAGCACCCCGAGCTCGATCGGGGTGCGTCGATGAATATAGGGACACCCTAAGCTCAGCCAGGGCGCGTTGTCTATGGAGAGCGCCGGGACAGCTCAGCGGAGAGTAAGGTATTGTCCGTTTTGGGAGAGCACACATGTGCTTAACATCGTGCGCAGCTCGTGCACGGCAATTTTCCCCTCACGACTCTGTCCTACAAGGGGCGCTTTGCTATGAGCATCAGAGAAGGTTGACGCAAGTTGTAGCAGTGGAGAGACCTGTCTAAGGTTGGCTGAGGCCTCGACAACACCATTTTCATCTAACTTATTTCTGAAGACCCATTTTGTACCTATTACAGGATAATTCTTAGGTCTATCAATTAGTTCCCAAACATTGTTTCTTGTAAATTGGTTTAATTCTTCTTGCATTGCATTTACCCAATTTGCATCTTCTTCTGCTTTTTCTAGAGTCTTGGGTTCAATTTGAGAGACAAAAGCTAAGTAGTTATTTGCATTTCTAATAGATGCTCTTGTCTTAATTTGTGGTGCTGGATCGGCTATAATTAATTCTTTAGGATGACTAGCTGCATATTTCCACTCCTTAGGTAGACTATGATCTAAATTCTCAACTGTTTCAATTTCAACTTGTTCAATATCTTCTTTATCGTTGGAATTGGATAGATCTTCAAAAGTCATTCTTTCAAACTCATTTTCCAGAATTCCTGTGTCATCTTCAAATTCATTCATCTTAAGTAATTGACTAGAGTTCTCATCAAAGACTACATGTATTGATTCCTCAACAACCAATGTTCTTTTATTAAACACCCTATAGGCTTTACTAGTTAATGAGTATCCTAAAAATATTCCATCATCTGATTTTGAATCAAACTTTCCTAAGTTGTTTTTATCATTATTGTGAATGTAGCATATACAACCAAACTCATGAAAGTGACTAATATTAGGTCTTTTTCCTTTCCAAAGCTCATAAGGAGTTTTTCTTAAGAATTGGTCTAATGGAAACCCTGTTTAAAATATAGCACGCTGTATTTACTGCTTCAGCCCTACTTTGGAAGATTTTCCTCACATAGCATGTGTTACGGGGGAACTTAGCCACCATGCCCCACGTGACGGCACGCGCGCCCAGGAAGACTACGGCTGCCCCTTGATCCAGCAATCCGACCTCGGGTCGGATATCTTCGGCTCCGCAGCCCGACCCCGAGTCGGGTGCCCCTTGATCCAGCAATCCGACCTCGGGTCGGATATCTTCGGCTCCGCAGCCCGACCCCGAGTCGGGTGCCCCTTGATCCAGCAATCCGACCTCGGGTCGGATATCTTTCGGCTCCGCAGCCCGACCCCGAGTTCGGGTGTCCCTTGATCCAGCAATCCGACCCCAAGTCGGCAATCTCTTGACACAACAGACTGTTCCCTAAGGCACGCCGCAGCCCCGTGCTCCACTACTCCCTGCAACGGCCGTATCCGGCGCTGCCCACGATCCCCTGTAACAGCCGTACAAAGCGGAGCTCCACTACGCCCTGCATGGCCGTACCCAGGCGCTGCCCCACGACGCCTGTAATGACCATGTCAGTGGCAACCCCATCGTGCCACACGATGACCAATCCCCAAAAAAACCCCCCAGCCTGATATATATGCGGCTGGGGGGGAAGGGGAGGGTAAGCAAGATTTTCCAGAGTATTATCTACCTGCTACCTCTTCTTCTCCTTCGATCTCCCTAACTTGATCGTCGGAGGGCCCCCACTACCCGGTGGTGGTGCGAGGCTTGCTTGCAGGTTCTCCGGCGGAAGGCGGAGCGCAACCGAAGTAATTCCAAGGGAACCCCATTCACCACCGCTGTGGCCAATCGTTCTCCGTTTTGGACCCCCAGCAACAGTTGGCGCTAGAGGAAGGGACCGGATCTCAGAGCGATCGTAATGGGCACGGGTGAGGTGGTCGTGGAGCTTCCAATGCTCCCGGTCGCGGGGCCTCTCGCGCCTCTGGCCGGGAGGGGCCCGCTGGCATCTCCAACACACTCTCAGCAACACTCCACCGCCCCACCGCCCATTCAGACGGTCGAAGCCGCCCAGTTTCGACCAGCTAGCCCAGCAGGTTCGCACCGCCTCGCGGAGGCGGTGCAGAATCTGCAGGGTGCGATGTCCCGGGCGCCGCAGCGGGCTCAGGAGCCGCTGCTGCCTGAGCGTTCGCCTGTCCTCCTCAACCCGCGCTCCTTCCTCTCCCCATGGGGAGGAGCGCCGGCGCGAGGAGGATTCTCGAGCACGCTCCATTCTGCCGGAACCTTCCCACCGGAGCTGCGCGGGGTACGAGAGGCGGGCCCGGGCGCGTTCCCAGACCCCCCAGTCCTCGAGGAACCCGCGCTCCAGTCGGTCCCCTCTCGCCGCTTCCTTGTCTCCCACCCACCTGTCGCGCTCCCTGGACCGGCGGGGTGGACGATCTCCACCGACAACTCCAGGTCCTGAAGGGCCATTCCAAAGATCCCTTCGCCGACCTAGAGAATCTCCTCCCAGCCGGCGCTTGCCTCGAGGATCCTGCGGAACCCGAATCCGCCGGGGTTCAAAATGCCGGCGATCGAACCCTATGACGGGGCGGCGGAACCCGCGGGATCACGTCGAGAGTTTCAGGACCCTTATGCTCCTCCACGGAGCATCAGATCCCCTTCTCTGCAAGGCTTTCCCTGGCAACCCTCCGTGGCCCGGCGAGGGCGTGGTTCGCCGGGCTGGAGGCTGACTCAATCCGGTCCTTCGACCAGTTCACTCGCCTCTTCATCACTCATTTCGCCGTCAGTAGCCGGCGGCGACTGGTCCCCTCCGACTCCCTCTTTGATGTCCGGCAAACGAGGGAGAAAGCCTGCGGGATTATCTTACCCGCTTCAACAGGGCCTAACGCTGGAGGTCCGGACCTGAGTCAGGAGGTAGCTCTTTCAGCCCTGAAGCGTGGCTTCCGGAAGGGCAGACTCACCTTTCCTCCTGGACAAACGCCTGCCGCGGAGCTTTCCCAGAGCTGTTGTCCCGGGTGAACCAGTATGCGGACGCCGAGGAGGCGGCCGCCCACCGGAGCAAAGGAGGCCGCCGAGATCCCTCAAAAGCTTGGGAAGAAAAGGCGGAAAGAGGCACGCCAAGAGGAGGAGCCCGACGCCTCAGCGTCGGCGCAGAAGCCCGTCGCCGGCGAAGAACCACGGCGCCCCACGCCCTCGTTCTCCGCCCCGACGTTTCAACCGTACACACCTCTCCCTGACTTCCCCGGGGCCCAGATCCTTATGGAGATCAAGGGGCGGGAGGACCTCCCCGGCCCCGAGACAGATGCGGAGGATCCCTGGGAAGAGGCCCTCCCGGGCGTACTGTGAGTACCACCGAGACACGGCCACGACACGGAGGACTGCTTCCAGCTTCGGGACGAGATCGAGGCTCTCATCCGCCGGGGCGTCTCGGTCGATATGTGAGCGACCGAACGTCCCCGCGCAGACCCCGCGTCCGGCCGACCGGCCCCCTCCGGAGCCTCGGGAGCAGAATCGACCCGTTGCGGGCGTGATCCCACACTATCACTTGGGGGCTGCCCCCGGCCCGTGAGGAACGCAGGGGGCTCGACGGAAGCGTCAGGGGGCGGCCGTCGCAAAGAGGCAGAGGGTCGGCAATGTAATCACCTTTTGTGATGAGGATGTAAAGGGGGTTCAGACCCCCCACGATGACGCCATGGTGATCTTCCTCACTATGGCAACATGATGTAAGGCGTGTTCTTTGTGGATAGTGGAAGCTCAGCTGATATCTTGTTTTACGAGGCCTTCCAAAAGATGGGCTTGTCCAGACAATTGTTGCACAAAATATCCACCCCCTCATAGGATTCACCGGTGACGCTGTCCCGGCGGAAGGTGTCGTTGAGCTGCCTGTGACTGCGGGCGTCGCACCCCGCAGAAGCCACGGTGCGACTCGGGTTCTTGGTGTCCGTGTTCCCCTCGACCTACAACGCTATCCTCGGACGACCCGGACTGAACGCCCTTCACTGCGGTGGTCTCTACGTACCACTGCTCATTGCGGTTCCCCACGGCGGTCGGATCGGGGAGGTCCGAGGCGACCAATCCGACCGCGACGGCAATGTTTCCCTAGCGACCCTCAAAGGGAAGAAGCCCGCAGAAGCCCTAAGCGTCGAGTCCCTTGAAATGCCCAGAGACGAGGTGGCCTTGCGGCAGGGGGAGCCGGCCCGAGGTGTGGTCGAAGTTACCCCTCGAGGAAGGCCGCCGGGACCGGGTGGTCCCGGGTCCGCGCCAATCTCGACCCGAGAGCTCGGGGCAGGTTGGTGGAATTCCTCCGAGCCCAAATGCCGATGTATTTGCCTGGTCGGGCCGATGTACCTGGGATCGACCCGGAGGTCATTTCTCACGCCCTCAACGTCGACCCGACCCACCGCCAGTGAAGCAGAAGAAGAGACACTGTGCCCCGGATCGGATCCGGGTGGTCGACCAGGAGGTAGACAAGCTCTTGGAGGCAGGATTCATAAGGGAGGTGAGTTACCCCGAGTGGCTGGCAAATGTCGTACTTGTCCGGAAGGCGAGCGGGAAGTGGAGGATGTGCGTCGACTATACCGACCTGAACAAGGCGTGCCCTAAGGATAGCTTTCCGCTTCCGCGGATAGACCAACTGGTCGACGCGACTTCCGGATATCAGCTGCTGTCTTTCATGGACGCCTTCTCCGGTTACAACCAGATAATGATGGCCCCACAGGACGAGGAGAAAACTGCCTTTATAACAGACCGGGGGCTGTACTGCTACAAGGTAATGCCCTTCGGTCTGAAGAATGCTGGCGCCACTTACCAGCGCCTCGTCAACAAAATCTTCAAAGAGCAAATCGGCCGGAACATGGAGGTGTACGTGGACGATATGCTGGTGAAGAGCCGCCAGGCAGACCAGCACATCGTGGATCTGGAGGAGACTTTCACCACCTTGCGGAAGTTTCGCATGAAGCTGAACCCAGCGAAGTGCGCCTTTGGCGCTTCGGCCGGGAGGTTCCTCGGTTTCATTGTCAACCAGCGGGGTATCGAAGCCAACCCGGACAAAATCAAGGCCATCCAAGGTATGTCCCCTCCGACCAAAGTAAAGGAGGTTCAGGAGCTCGCTGGAAGGGTCGCCGCGCTCGGACGATTTGTGGCAAAATCGGCCGAACGCTGCCAACCATTCTTCAAGGTGTTAAAACGCCCGAAAGACTTCCTCTGGACGGCCGAATGTCAAGCAGCATTCGACCAGCTCAAGGAATACCTGGCGTCTCCTCCCTACTGTCCAAGCCGCAAGAAGGGGAGATGCTCTACCTCTATCTGGCGGTCTCCCCAACCGCGGTCAGTGCGGTGCTGGTTCGGAAGAGGCAAAGCTCCAGAAGCCTGTGTACTACATCAGCCGGGTCCTACGGGATGCCGAGACGCGGTATACGAAGGCTGAAAAGATCGCCTTCGCGCTGCTGACCGCGACCAGGAGGCTCCGCCCCTATTTCCAGGCCCATTCTGTCACCCTCTTAACTGATCAACCACTACGACAGATCCTCAGCAACCCCGAGAATGCGGGACGGCTGGTGAAGTGGGCAGTAGAACTCGGTGAGTTCGACATCCGCTACCAGCCTCGACCCGCCATCAAGGCCCAGGTGCTCGCGGACTTCCTCGCTGAGTGCACGGTGCAGGAGGCGGAACCTAGCCGCCGGAAACGCCCAGCCTCGACCTCCCGACCTGGACGCTTCACATCGATGGGTCGTCGAACCCCGAGGGTGGAGGGGCCGGGCTGGTCCTTACCAGTCCTGATGGAGTGATAGCCGAGTATGCCTTGAGGTTTGGATTTCCAGTGACCAACAACGAGGCGGAGTACGAGGCCCTAGTCACGGGACTCAAACTCACCGGGGAGCTCGGCATCCGGCGTTTGAAGGTCTTCACCGACTCCCAGCTGGTGGTCGGGCAGGTCCGTGGGGAGTTCGAGGCCCGGAGCCCGACCATGCAGAACTACGTCCGGAAGGTGCAAGCACTCATTCCCGACCTCGGCAGTGTCGACATCCAGCAGGTCCCCAGAAGCGAAAATGCCAGGGCCGACAGGTTGTCCCGCTTGGTGGGCGCAGAGGCGCACAACTTGTCGAGGGCAATCTACCTGGAGACCCTGGATGCCCCGAGCATCGGCGAGGCTGGAGCGGTGATGGCGATTGATCCGGAGCCGTCTTGGATGGACCCGCTCGTCGCCTACCTCGCCGAAGGGATCCTCCCTGAAGACGAAGATCAAGCTCGGCGACTTGTCAGAAGTCCGCCCACTACGTACTCTATGAAGGGAGGCTGTATCGGACCTCGTTTACCGCCCCCCTCTTAAGGTGCCTCCGCCCCTCGGAGGCGGCCTACGTCCTCGGCGAAGTCCATGAGGGCGTCTGCGGATCGCACTGGGGGCTAGGTCCTTGGCGCACAAGATCATGAGGCAAGGCTATTATTGGCCTACCTTGTTGGAGGACTCAAAGGATCACGTACGGAAATGCGACGCCTGCCAGCGCCACGCCAACGTCCAGAGAGTCCCTTCTGTCCCCTTGGCACCAATCACCGCACCCTGGCCCTTCGCACAGTGGGGAATGGATATCCTCGGACCATTCCCCGTCGCTTCAGCCCAGCGGAAATTTTGATTGTTGCAATCGACTACTTCACCAAGTGGGTGGAGGCAGAGCCGCTGGCCACTATCACGGAGGCGCAAGTCCGGAAGTTCGTGAAGAAAACATCATTGTCCGATTTGGGGTACCCCGGGTCCTCATCTCGGATAATGGTCGACAGTTCGACAACAAGCATTTCCGTGACTTCTGCGAGGAGTTCGGGATCGAGCATCGGTTCACATCTGTGTCGCATCCCCAAACCAACGGTGAGGCCGAGGTGACAAATCGGACAATCCTCCAAGGAATTAAGGCGCGAATCGGTCGGACGGGGCAAGCTTGGGTCGAAGAACTCGAGAACGTCCTTCGGCGTATCGGACCACGCACCGGAGAGGAGGTCCACGATCCATGGCAACCTGACAGCTCCGACTTGGCAGGCTCCACCGCACCTGCACTTGTATTTATAGCCAAACTGTGGCCCCCCGATCGTTCCGATGCGGGTGGCTCCAATAAATGCGGGCGCATCGAATCCGGAGCCGTTCCGGCTCTCGAGGCGTATCCTCCCACGACCTCCTAAGCGTCGTTCTCCTTAATTGCATTCTTCATGCAGGACACTCCGGGCGGCGTGTATCCCACGGCCCACGTATCTCCGCACGCGCCCAGGCCGCATCCGCCTCGAAGAACGCGCGTATCGCGGCCGCTTAACTGGCACTCCTCGCAACAGCAACTGGCCGATCCGATTTCCCAGGTAACGCCTCAATTAGCATTTAATAGCCTTCTGGTGTTCCCCAGGCGACGCTTCGAGAGGAGGAGAAATACGATCGCAGCTGGCCACAGAGAAACCCCGTCGAGCGGCAAGTGATAGGCGCGCGACCACGAGTGGAATTCCCCGAGGCTCGGCCCTCGGATGCCAGGCTAACCCGATGATCATCCCGAGAACAAACTAGCCTGAAGCCCCGACCGGTCGCCTCGCTTGCGCCAGCCTTGGCCGATCAACGAGCGGAATTCCCCGAGGCTCAGCCCTCGGATGCCAGGCTAACCCGATGATCATCCCGGGAGCAGACTAGCCTGAAGCCCCGACCGGTCACCTCGGCTTGCGCCAGCCTTGGCCGACCAACGAGCGGAATTCCCCGAGGCTCAGCCCTCGGATGCCAGGCTAACCCGATGATCATCCCGGAAGCAGACTAGCCTGAAGCCCCGACCGGTCGCCTCGGCTTGCGCCAGCCTTGGCCGACCAACGAGTGGAATTTCCCGAGGCTCGGCCCTCGGATGCCAGGCTAACCCGATGATCATCCCGGGAGCAGACTAGCCTGAACTCCGACCGGTCGCCTCGGCTTGCGCCAGCCTTGGCCGACCAACGAGCGGAATTCCCCGAGGCTCAGCCCTCGGATGCCAGGCTAACCCGATGATCATCCCGGGAGCAGACTAGCCTGAAGCCCCAACCGGTCGCCTCGGCTTGCGCCAGCCTTGGCCGACCAACGAGCGGAATTCCCCGAGGCTCAGTCCTCGGATGCCAGGCTAACCCGATGATCATCCCGGGAGCAGACTAGCCTGAAGCCCCGACCGGTCGCCTCGGCTTGCGCCAGCCTTGGCCGACCAACGAGCGGAATTCTCCGAGGCTCGGCCCTCGGATGCCAGGCTAACCCGATGATCATCCCGGGAGCAGACTAGCCTGAAGCCCCGACCGGTCGCCTCGGCTTGCGCCAGCCTTGGCCGACCAACGAGCGGAATTCCCCGAGGCTCAGTCCTCGGATGCCAGGCTAACCTGATGATCATCCCGTAAGCAGACTAGCCTGAAGCCCCGACCGGTCGCCTCGGCTTGCGCCAGCCTTGGCCGACCAACGAGCGGAATTCCCCGAGGCTCGGCCCTCGGATGCCAGGCTAACCCGATGATCATCCCGGGAGCAGACTAGCCTGAAGCCCGACCGGTCGCCTCGGCTTGCGCCAGCCTTGGCCGACCAACGAGCGGAATTCCCCAGGCTCAGTCCTCGGATGCCAGGCTAACTCGATGATCATCCCGAGAGCAGACTAGCCTGAAGCCCCGACCGGTCGCCTCGGCTTGCGCCAGCCTTGGCCGACCAATGAGCGGAATTTCCTGAGGCCTAACCCTCGGATGCCTGGCTAGCGCCGGAATTTCCTGAGGCCTAACCCTCGGATGCCTGGCCTAGCGCCGGAAGAATTTCCTGAGGCCTAACCCTCGGATGCCTGGCCTAGCGCCGGAAGAATTTCCTGAGGCCTAACCCTCGGATGCCTGGCCTAGCGCCGGAAGAATTTCCTGAGGCCTAACCCTCGGATGCCTGGCCTAGTGCCGGAGGAACTTCAAGAGTCAGGAGTCGGCGAGACGCTACCAAGAGTTAAAAAGAGGAGCGAACGAACAGTCCGACAGCAACGGCAGCAGCACAAGGGAGAAACTCGAGGATGCCTGTGGAGAGAAAGGCGGACGGGGAGGGCCTCCGGTTAAATAGGCGGAAAGGCGGGTGACGCCTCGGTGACGCCAGAGGACGCCTGGCTACCGAAGGATCGTTCGCGCCCCAAAGGCGAATCGACGCCATTAAGGAAGGATGTCCGCCGAAATCCGCAGACCGCCAGATCAGCGACAACCGCCATACGCCATAAAGAAGGCGGGGAGCTCGGAGCGCGCGCGCCTTTCCGAGGGATGGCGGCAATCTCGAAGCATCACTCCCTCATCCGTTCCCCTCCTGGTTCCAGGCTCGGAAGTGGGGGGCTACTGTTACGGGAACTTAGCCACCATGCCCCACGTGACCGGCACGCGCGCCCAGGAAGACTACGGCTGCCCCTTGATCCAGCAATCCGACCTCGGGTCGGATATCTTCGGCTCCGCAGCCCGACCCCGAGTCGGGTGCCCCTTGATCCAGCAATCCGACCTCGGGTCGGATATCTCCAGCTCCGCAGCCCGACCCCGAGTCGGGTGCCCCTTGATCCAGCAATCCGACCTCGGGTCAGATATCTTCGGCTCCGCAGCCCGACCCCGAGTCGGGTGCCCCTTGATCCAGCAATCCGACCTCGGGTCGGATATCTTCGGCTTCGCAGCCCGACCCGAGTCGGGTGCCCCTTGATCCAGCAATCCGACCTCGGGTCGGATATCTTCGGCTCCGCAGCCCGACCCCGAGTCGGGTGTCCCTTGATCCAGCAATCCGACCCCAAGTCGGCAATCTCTTGACAACAACAGACTGTTCCCCTGAGGCACGCCGCGGCCCCCTGCTCCACTACTCCCTGCAACGGCCGTATCCGGCGCTGCCCCACGATCCCCTGTAACAGCCGTACAAAGCAGAGCTCCACTACGCCCTGCCATGGCCGTACCCAGCGCTGCCCCCACGACGCCCTGTAACGACCATGTCAGTGGCAACCCATCGTGCCACACGATGACCAATCCCCAAAAAAAACCCCCTAGCCTGATATATATGCGGCTGGGGGGGAAGGGGAGGGTAAGCAAGATTTTCCAGAGTATTATCTTACCTGCTACCTCTTCTTCTCCTTCGATCTCCCCTAACTTGATCGTCGGAGGGCCCCCACTACCCCGGTGGTGGTGCGAGGCTTGCTTGCAGGTCTCCCGGCGGAAGGCGGAGCGCAACCGAAGTAATTCCAAGGAAACCCCATTCACACCGCTGTGCCAATCGTTCTCGGTTTGGACCCCAGCAACAGCATGGTTCTGGCCATATCTACTAGAGTTCTATTTTTTCTTTCTACTACTTCCATTTGTTGAGGTGTCCTGCGCGCTGAGAAAGTGTGATTAATTCCATTTTCATCACAAAATTTCTCAAAAAGTCTATTCTCAAATTCAGTCCCATGATCACTCCTTATTGAGATAATGGTTGTTCCCTTTTCATTTAGGATTTTTTTATAGAATTTTAGGAAGATTGGAAAGGTTTCATCTTTATGTGCTAGGAACATCACCCATGTGTACCGAGTGTAGTCATCTACTATTACTAAACCATACTTCTTTCCTCCTAAGGTAGTGGTCCTAGTTGGTCCGAAAAGATCCATATGAAGCAATTCTAAGGGCCTAGATGTTGACACATCATTCTTTGACTTGAAGGTGAGGATGATAGTGTTATTTTGATGATTAACAAGCAATTATCTAGAGTATGTTATAAGTTAAATCGATACTTCATTTATAAGTCTATTACTCTCAGTATATTTGGATAAATTGATATAGATACATTTCATTGTTTATATGAATGATATCTTAAGCCTTGAGATGCAGCAAAGTGTGGATTGAGTCGACCCCAAAGGATGATTGGGTCGACACCCGGCACATCAAGAAAGCATTTGGCACACTTCTGCAAAAATGGCACAAATGAACAGTTGAGTTGGGTCGACCCAAGGAAAGCATGAGTCGACCCCAAACATCAAGATCCTCAAACAGAAGACAGAAAAATGGTCTTCTGGATTTACTGAGAGGGTCGACCCAAGATATAGTTGAGTCGACCCAAGCTTGAGTCGACCCCAAACCTCTGAGAGGGTCGACCCAAAGGCAAGACAAGAACAGAAGACAGAAAAAGTTCTCTGGAAACCCTGTTAAGGTCGACCCAAGAAGAAGTTGAGTCGACCCACTGAACCTTGAGTCGACCCAAAGGAAAGGTTGGGTCGACCCAAGTGAAGGAAGGCTGAATTTGCAAGTTTTCTGTGATTCTGAGAGGGTCGACCCAAGGAATGTTTGAGTCGACCGCAAGTGAAAGTTGGTCGACCCAAGGACAGGTTGAGCCGACCCAAACACGGGCAGAAGCATAACGGCTAGTTCTGCAGATGTACTTTTTGTCCTATCCAACAGTGAGTAACGGCTAGTTTTTGAATTCTAACCATTGGGGCTTGTCCAATGGAGTAGGAAACTATTTAAAGGGGCACTATTCATCAGATAGACATCCTTTCCAAAGAATATGCAAGAGTACCACAAGAAAAGAGAAAGTGCCTAATCTTCTTCATCCAAGTGCTTCATTCAAGAATCAAAGAAAGGGGTTGAGCAGATTCAAAGAGTTCCATCAAGAGCTCCCATCCTCCCTTGAAGGTGAAGGCATCCTTGACAAAGAGAGAGAAGTCACTTACAAGTCGAATAAAATTACTTTCTAACACTCTTCATTGTTGATTTATATTGTTTTTCATTGGCTCATCTAGGGATTTTAAATCTTTCCTTCCTTTATTTGTTAAACTACCTTGGTTAAAGGTTTGGGTTGGTAGCCCGCAAAACCAACGGAAATAAGGTTGATTGGTGAAACCCGGAAAAACCAAATTGTAAAGGTTCGTTGGTGAGCCCGAAAACCAACATAGGTTCGTTGGTGAGCCCGTAAAACCAACATAGGTTTTTGGTGAACCCGAAAACCAAAGTGTAAAGGTTTTTGGATTGTGAGCCCGGAAAACAATCCAACTGTAATCCGCGGGATTATAGTGAATTCCCAAGGGGTCGCTTGGGGAGTGGACGTAGGTGCTAAGGAGAGCACCGAACCACTATACTTCTTGTTGTTTGTATTGTGATTTGTTTAAGTTACTAACATCATTTAACACAAGTAAGATAGTTAAAATTAAAAGAAACCAATTCACCCCCCCCTTGGCTTGTCACCTTGGGCAACAAGTGGTATCAGAGCAAGGTGCTCCAATAGTACTCATTGATCTCACAATCAAGAGTTAAAGATCATGACAACCCAAGTGGGATGTTCTATGAGTGAGGGGCAATCCACAAATAGACCACCTCTATTTAATGGCACAAACTACACATATTGGAAAGCTAGGATGAGGATATTCATTCAAGCTTTAGACTATGAATTATGGTACATCATTACTAGAGGACCTCACACACCCACACTTAATATAGAGGGCACTATCATACCCAAACCAGAAATGGATTGGAATGAAAGTGATAGAAGATTGGCACAGTTAAATGCAAAAGCTATAAATGTACTTTATTGCTCATTAGATGTAAGTGAATTTAATAGAATATCTACTTGCATCTCTGCTAAAGAAATTTGGGACAAACTTGAGGTCACTCATGAAGGGACCAATCAAGTTAAGGAGTCAAAATAAACATATTAGTACACAAGTATGAATTGTTTAAAATGGAATCTACTGAGTCCATAACTGATATGTTTACTCGTTTTACTGAAATTATAAATGGGCTTAAGAGTTTAGGAAAGTCTTACACTAACTCTGAATTGGTGCGAAAAATTCTCAGGTCTCTACCAAGAATTTGGGAGGCCAAGGTAACCGCAATTCAGAAGCTAAGGACCTCAACACACTGCAATTAGAGGAGCTTCTAGGATCACTCATGACCCATGAGTTGACAATGAGGCAAAATTCAGAAGATGAGGTCAAGAGAAGAAAGCCCATTGCCCTAAAGACTACCACCCCTAAACAACAAACTGAATCGGAAGATTCAGATGATGATGATGAATTTGATGAAGAAGGGATGGCTATGCTTGGAAGAAAATTCAGAAAATTTATGAGAGGTAAGAATAGATTTATAAAAAGAAACCCTTCCTCAAAGGTAGCTCAAGCAAAGAAAAGGGTAAGGACAAAGAAAAGGAAAAAGAAACTCCTATTTGCTATGAGTGTAACAAACCCGGGCATTATAAGATAGATTGCCCAGATTTGAAATGGATGGCAAGAAAACTGAAAAAGAAGAACTTCATGGCTGAATGGAGTGAAAGTGAGGAGTCAAGTTCGGAAGAGGAAGATCATCAAGAGACGGCCCAAATGTGTCATATGGCCAATGACGATGAGGTAGATTCTGAACTTGACTGTGATTTTACTGTTGATGAATTACATGATGCATTCTTAGAACTCATGGAAGAACATAAGAAACTAATTAATAAAAAGTTCTAAAAGAAGAAAATCAATCTCTTATCAAAGATAAGTTAAAACTGTCTCATAACTATGAAACATTAAGTAGGAAACTTACAAATGAAACCAAGAATCTAATTGCTGAAAATATCAAGTTAAAAGAAGATGCTGAAAAATATAAATCCTTGGTAGATAAATTTACACTTAGTTCTACCAAATTAAATATGATTCTTGATAGTCAAAAAGCTGTATATGATAAGGCTGGATTAGGATATAAAACAAATAGGAAACAAAAATTCTTAAAGAACATTTTTGTAAAAGCTAAAAGTGAAAATATTACTTGTCATTGCTGCAATAAATTAGGACATAGAGCATATGAATGTAACTATAGAAAGTCCAGTCAAAACAAATTAAGTAATAATCAAAAGATTAAATTCAAGAAAGTTTGGGTTCCAAAAGGAACATCAAGTACTAACCCTAAAGGACCCAACATAGTTTGGGTACCTAAAGCTCTTTTCTTGATCTTGATTGCAGGGTGTCTTGCAGCTGATAAAGTGGAAAAACGATGGTATCTAGATAGCGGCTGTTCAAGACACATGACCGGTGACGTAGATCAATTTGTCACCTTGGAATCAAAGAAGGGTGGAGTAGTAACCTATGGAGACAATGGTAAAGGGCATATCATTGGAAAGGGTAAAATTTTCATTACTCCATCTATTTTTATAGAAAATGTCTTATTAGTTAAGGGTTTGAAACATAACCTGCTTAGCATAAGTCAATTTTGTGATAAAGGGTTTAAAGTCACATTTGAAGCATCTGTATGCATAATCACAAATCCTAAAGATAATAGCATTGTACTTGTAGGACAAAGGCAAAGAAATATTTACTTGGTAGATCTTCATGATTTAGGCAAGAAAAATGGATTATGCTTAATTACTAATGAAGAAAAGAAAAATGAAACAAGTTGGCTTTGGCATCGTAGACTAGGACATGCTAGTATGGAATTAATATCAAAACTAGTCAAGAAGGAATTAATAAAAGATGTGCCAAAATTGATTTTTGAAAAGGACAAAATCTGTGGACCATGTTCATTGGGAAAACAAACTAAATCATCTTTCAAATCAAAGAATATAGTATCAACAACTAGGCCTTTTGAACTCATACACATGGATTTATTTGGACCCACTAGAACTGCGAGTCTAGGAGGGAAGAAGTATGGACTAGTTATTGTTGATGATTTTTCAAGATATACATGGGTTTCATTTTTGGCACATAAGAATGAAGCATTTTCAGAATTCTTGAAACTATATAATAATATCATAAATGAAAAGAAACTCACCTTAGTAGCAATTCGAAGTGATCATGGTACTGAATTTGAAAATCAACACTTTGAAGAATTTTGTACTAAAAATGGTATTTCACATCAATTTTCAGCACCTAGAACGCCTCAACAAAATGGGGTTGTTGAAAGAAAAATAGGACATTGGCAGAAATGGCACGCACGATGTTGTGTGAGTCAAATCTTCCAAAGTACTTTTGGGCTGAAGCTATAAGCACTGCTTGCCATATTCTAAATCGAGTTTTAATACGACCAATAACCAAGAAAACTCCTTATGAACTTTGGAAGAATAAGAAACCAACTGCTAAATATCTTAAAGTATTTGGATGTAGATGTTTCATCTTAAACAATGGCAAGGAGGATCTAAGTAAATTTGATGCCAAGTCAGATGAAGGTATCTTCTTAGGATACTCCACATCTAGCAGGGCATACAGAGTATTCAATAAAAGAACTCTAGTAGTGGAAGAGTCAGTCAATATTATATTTGATGAGTCTGATAGTGAGTCTGCTAGGAAAGAAAATATTGTTGATGATGATACAGGAATTATCGACTTTGAAAAGTTGAATATTGATGACGTGCCAATTCAAGATAAGGGAGATGATTGCGTGCCACCACAATCTCAAAACTTGCCAAAGGAATGGAGGTATGCATATGGACACCCTAAAGACTTAATCATTGGTGATCCATCTCAAGGGGTAAGAACTCGATCATCTCTTAGAAATTTAAATGATTATCTTGCTTTTGTTTCACAATTAGAACCTAAGACTTATGAAGAAGCTGAAAAAGATACTAATTGGATAAATGCCATGCAAGAAGAATTAAATCAATTCAAAAGAAGTAATGTATGGACATTAACTGAAAGACCAAAGCATAACTCAGTAATTGGAACAAAATGGATATTTAGAAATAAATTAGATGAAAATGGGTTAGTTATAAGAAATAAGGCTAGACTTGTAGCTAAGGGATACAATCAAGAAGAAGGAATAGATTTTGATGAAACATTTGCTCCTGTAGCTAGATTAGAGGCTATTAGATTACTTCTAGCATTTGCATGTTTCATGGATTTCAAATTGTATCAAATGGATGTGAAGAGTGCATTCTTAAATGGTTTTATTGAGGAGGAAGTATATGTAGAACAACCTCCTGGTTTTGAGAATCATGAATTGCCAAATCATGTGTTTAAACTACATAAGGCATTATATGGATTAAAGCAAGCACCTAGGGCTTGGTATGATCGATTAAGCAAATTTCTGCTTAATAATGACTTTAGTAGAGGAAATGTAGATAAAACACTATTTCTCAAAAGAAAGGACAAAAATCTATTAGTGGTACAAATATATGTAGATGACATAATCTTTGGTGCCACAAATGATACTCTTTGCAAAGAATTTGCTGATTTAATGCATGGAGAATTCGAAATGAGTTTGATGGGAGAACTAAGTTTCTTTCTAGGATTACAAATCAAACAAACTAAGAAGGCATTTTCATTCATCAAACTAAGTATACAAAGGAAATACTAAAGAAGTTTGGGAATGAAAATCATAAGGGAGTAGGCACTCCAATGAATCCTACTAGTAAGCTAGACAAAGATGAAAAAGGGAAGAGTATTGATATTAAGCTTATAGAGGACTAATTGGATCCTTGCTCTACCTTACTGCTAGTAGACCAGACATCGTATTTAGTGTAGGAATATGTGCTAGATACCAATCAGATCCTAAGGAGTCACATTTAAGTGCTGTTAAAAGAATCCTTAGATATTTAAGAGGAACTACAAATAGGATTATGGTACTCAAGAGACTCCTGTCTAGATTTGCTTGCATATCAGATGCTGATTTTGCTGGATGCAAATTAGATAGGAAGAGCACAAGTGGCACATGTCAATTCTTAGGAAAAACTTAGTATCATGGTTTAGCAAAAAGCAGAATTCAGTGGCACTGTCACAGCTGAAGCTGAATATATAGCTGCTGGTAGTTGTTGTGCTCAAGTACTATGGCTTAAGCAACAACTAGAGGACTATGGAGTTAAGCTAGATAATATTCCTATTAAGTGTGATAATACTAGTGCCATCAATCTTACTAAAAATCCGGTTCAGCATTCTAAAGCCAAACACATAGAAATAAGATATCATTTTATTAGGGATCATGTGCAAAATGGAAACATATGTATTGAGCATATATGCACTGAAAAACAATTAGCCGACATATTCACAAAACCATTGAGTGAAGATAGATTCTGCACGCTAAGGAGGGAATTAGGCATATGTGATCCTTTTTATTGAAGAAATATAAAAGGGAGCAAGTAGTCTCATGATACATTCCTCCAATTTCTAAAAACCCATGAAACATGAGTCAAACTTGTTATCTATAGATTCCTTACTCATGTATCATTGTCCCAGAAAGAATTTATAAGGATTGGAAGCAAGAAAAATTTTTAGAAGCAAAAAGGAAGAGAAAAGAAAAATTCTGCACTTGGGTCGACCCAACCCAGAATAGGGTCGACCCAACGTTGAGTCGACCCAAGAAATTTCTTGAGTCGACCCAACGTCGGGACCCCACTGTTAAAAGGGGGACCCGAGACTATTAGGGCACTGTTTGCCCTTGTCCTCTTCTGAATACTCTATCCCCACTCTCCAAACTCCTCCAAACTCCTCCAAACAGTAGATTACCTTAAGATCTTGGAGAAATGGGACCCAAAAGAGCCGTAGCCAAGAGATCCGGAAGAGTCTCACGGATCCAACGTGAGGAAAGGCAACCTACGGAGCCATCTACAGTGTCTCCACAACGTGAGGCACGTGCGGAGCCACCTCCTCCTCCTTCCCCTCAGTTATACTTGCAAGATTTGCGGGGACCGGTTACAACGGGGAGAAGGATCCATTCCGAGTTCTTTGATCAAGAAGGGTTTAGGTTGAGGGAATGGATCCAAAGGCAAGGTTGGGAGTATCTTTGCTCCCTAGATGTGATGATCTACCCCGGATTAGTTCGGGAGTTCTATGCCTTCCTTAAAACTGGAATGGGAGGGCTTGTTTCGGAAGTTCGAGGAGTTAGGGTTCGAGTTTCCGAGGAAGTTTGAGTGAGCTACTTCATCTTCCCTGCGAAGGAGCCACTCCGGAAAAGCCAGAAAACAAGATGAGAGCTCTGCAGTTGATTATGGAAAATGAGCTTTGACTTCTCAGAAAAGGTAATAGCAAGCTCTTTATCTGCTGAAATGAGATTATTGCTCAGTATCATAAATAGAATTTTATTTCCAAAGAGCGGGAGATTCGATCTCATCACAGAGCGAGATCTAGTAGTGATGGAGTATATTATTCAGGGTATTCCCCTGAATCTCCCGGCCATGATACTGAAGCAGATGAGGAAAGTGATCTGCAACTCCAGAGTATCCCTACCTTATGGTATGATACTCACTTGATTTTTCGACAGCACGGCATATCTGTCGAGGGGGAGGTATCCAGGCATCTGCTTCATACTGACACATACACTGCACGGACACTTATACGTATGGGTATGAGAAAGTGAACGGGCAGTGGATTCATACTGGAGCAGGGATTCAGGGTGAGGCACCAGAGGGTGAGGCAGTGATGCACCAGATATTGGAGACCCTATCCCTGAGGATGAGGAGCATATGGATCATCCTACTGCACCTTCGAGGCTGGACCATCGTCATCTGTCCTCCGAGAGATACAGATGAGTTCTGGAGTAGGATGACTGAGATTATGTCAGCTCAGGCCAGGACTCACTGACGGGCTGACGAGCAGATTGATATATGTCAGCTCAGGCGAGGACTGTCACTGATGGGCTGACGAGCCGACTGGACATCATGTCTGCGAGATCAGTGATCTGAGGCAGCAGATAGGAGCACTCCGGAGAGAGAGAGAGACCCATGGACCATCTGTGCCACAGGCTGCTGAGTCAGAGATATCGGCACAGAGTCATCCAGCTCGTCGTGCTCCACGCCAGACACAGTCTCACCAGGCTCGACCTCCCCTCGCCACGTACACTAGGAGGATGAGGACTAGATCCCAGCCATTAGATACTCCCTAGGCTGATATTAGCATTTCTGTTTAGAGCCTAGGCTAGATATCTAGTTCTCATATGTATTTTGCTTTTATCATGTATCTTTAAACTTTGATTAAGGAACATTGTATTGTTTTTGTTTTTGGGCATGAATGTACTAAAATGTTCCTATTTTGATCAATGAAGTTTGAATGTTTGTTATTTATTGTGTCTTTTCCCATGCATCTATTTGATGATAACAAAAAGGGGGAGAAGTAAAGAAAGAGTAATGTAATAGGGGAGAAGTAAAGACAGAGTGATAAGAGAAGTAAAGAAAGAAGGAGAAATAACGAAATAACTTGTAAAACAAATTGAAAATCATATAGGAAAGCATATGCATCCAAGGGGGAGCAATTTGCAACAATGAAAATGATCAAGTCAAAAATTTCTATCAAATTTCAGAATTTGGCACATAGAATTTCAGAATTTGGCACGCACCTTTGCACCACTTTCACACCTCGATACATAACCTGAAACTCATGTTTTATCTCAAATTTTTGGAGTTTCATCTTTAATGAATTATAAATGAAAGGGGGAGCAATTCAAAAAGTCAAATTGGCAACATTTGAATGATATAGGGGGAGACTTCACTCTTATATATGAAAAGCTGAAATTCAGCAAGTTAAGCCCTTTCAAAAACTGATTTTAAATAAGTATCAAAGGTCATACTCTTTATTTTGTAATCATCAAAAAGGGGAGATTGAGGATGATAGTGTTATTTTGATGATTAACAAGCAATTATCTAGAGTATGTTATAAGTTAAATCGATACTTCATTTATAAGTCTATTACTCTCAGTATATTTGTATAAATTGATATAGATACATTTCATTGTTTATTTGAATGAATCTAACCTTGAGATGCAGCAAAGTGTGGATTGAGTCGACCCAAAGGATGATTGGGTCGACCCCGGCACATCAAGAAAGCATTTGGCACACTTCTGCAAAAATGGCACAAATGAACAGTGAGTTGGGTCGACCCAAGGAAAGCATGAGTCGACCCAAACATCAAGATCCTCAAACAAAGAAGAAAATGGTTCTCTGGATTTACTGAGAGGGTCGACCCAAGATATAGTTGAGTCGACCCAAGCTTGAGTCGACCCAAACCCTGAGGGTCGACCCAAAGGCAAGACAGAACAGAAGACAGAAAAGGTTCTCTGGAAACCCTGTTAGGGTCGACCCAAGAAGAAGTTGAGTCGACCCAACTGAACCTTGAGTCGACCCAAAGAAAGGTTGGGTCGACCCAAGTGAAGGAAGGCTGAATTGCAAGTTTCTGTGTTCTGAGAGGGTCGACCCAAGGAATGTTTGAGTCGACCCAAGTGAAAGTTGGGTCGACCCAAGGACAGGTTGAGCCGACCCAAACACGGGCAGAAGCATAACGGCTAGTTCTGCAGATGTACTTTTTGTCCTTCCAACAGTGAGTAACGGCTAGTTTTTGAATTCTAACCATTGGGGCTTGTCCAATGGATGTAGGAAACTATTTAAAGGGCACTATTCATCAGATAGAACATCCTTTCCAAAGAATATCAAAGAGTACACAAGAAAGAGAAAGTGCCCTAATCTTCTTCATCCAAGTGCTTCATTCAAGAATCAAAGAAAGGGGTTGAGCAGATTCAAAGAGTCATCAAGAGCTCCATCCTCCCTTGAAGAGTGAAGCATCCTTGACAAAGAAGAGAGAAGTCACTACAAGCGATAAATACTTTCTAAACTCTTCTTTGTAGATTATATTGTTTTTCTCATCTAGGAGTTTAAATCTTCTTCTTTATTTGTTAAACTACTTGTAAAGGTTGGTTGGTTAGCCCGCAAAACCAACGGAATAGGTTGATTGGTGAACCCGGAAAACCAATTGTAAAGGTTCGTTGGTGAGCCCGAAAACCAACATAGGTTCGTTGGTGAGCCCGTAAAACCAACATAGGTTTTTGGTGAACCCGGAAAACCAAAGTGTAAAGGTTTTTGGATTGTGAGCCCGGAAAACAATCCAACTGTAATCCGCGGGATTATAGTGAATTCCCAAGGGGTCGCTTGGGGAGTGGACGTAGGTGCTAAGGAGAGCACCGAACCACTATACTTCTTGTTGTTTGTATTGTGATTTGTTTAAGTTTACTAACATCATTTAACACAAGTAAGATAGTTAAAATTAAAAGAAACCAATTCACCCCCCCCCCCTCTCTTGGCTTGTCACCTTGGGCAACAGAAGGAACTTCTTGTCTGTTTTCCTAATTGACAAGCCCTATGTTGCCCAGTAGATACAACCCAAGAGGGGGGGGGGGTGAATTGGGTCTTTCAAAACTTTTATGCTACTTCTAAAACTTTTGATTAACTATGCTAATTGTATAGATGCACAGTGAAAGTTAAACTTAGCAAGGGTTTGATGTATAGACTTCGACTTGATTAAATATGCTTGCAACTAAAGGATGTGCGGATAAGAATTAAGCAAGCAATTTATCTAAGTAAGTAAGTGTGTTAGTTAGACAATAACTAGAGGCATTACAAACACAAAGGACATATAGTGGTTCGGTGCACCCCAGCACTACATCCACTCCCCAAGACCTCTTGGGAATTTCACTATAATCCTACCGATTACAGCCGTTGTTTTACAAGCTCACAACCCAACTTGTTGTTTTACGAGCGCACAACGAACTCGGTCGGTTTTCCCAGGCTCACCGACTAGAACCACTCCGATTGTTTTCCCGGGATCACAATCGAACCTACTCGTTGGTTTTACCCTCGGCTCACCAACAAACCTAACACAGTTGGTTTTTCCCTTTGGCTCACCAACAAACCTTACACAGTTGGTTTCCCTTTGGCTCACCAACAACCTTAACTCCTTGATTCAATTCCTTGATTGAATCAAGTTACAAGATATTAAAAAAAGTATAAAACAAAACAAAGCTTCTTAAACAAGCAAATATGACAATATAAACAAATAGAGTAAAGAGAAGCCCTCAAACGAGTTTTGAAGATGAAGGAGCTCGGCTTCTTCTTTACTTGACCCTCTTCTGATTTGGCACGAAGTAGAGGATCATCGAGGCAGCACACGGATGGAGAGGAAGCTTTGGATTCACTTAGATGCTCTTCTTCTCTCTATTTACTTTGAATGGCCCTTTTGTGCTTATGGGAGATTTCCCTTGTAATCTCGTTGGAATCTCTTTCCTAAATGATCTCTCCCACTTCCATACCTTCTCCCCTAGCTCTCCTCTTGTTTTTATAGCTTTGATGGCGTGGAAACAAGAAATCTAGCCGTTAGAGACAAAAATAGAGCCGTTGGACACAGTCTGCACTTCCTGACAATATTACCGTTGGGATCGGAGTCGACTCGCGCGATCAGGAGTCGACTCGCCTGTTGCAGGAGTCGACTCGTGCTTTACTGGAGACGACTCGGTCACTGTTCCAAATTTGAATTAGGTGCATCCTCGACTGGGTCGACTCGTCTTAACCCGGAGTCGACTCGTCAACTTCTGGAGCTGACTTGGCAATTTCGGAGTCGGCTCATCCACTGAAGTTCGTGGATCCAATTTTGAATTTTGTCCTCTCGAGCGACTCGACTGTCCTGGAGTCGACTCGAATCTCAGAGCCCGAACTTTCGATCCTCTGTCTTTTGGCTCGTCCAGTCTTGGAGTCGACTCGAACTTCCTTGGAGTCGACTCGGCTCTCAGTTTGCGAAACCTTGGTCTTCTGCCTTTTTGATGTGAAGCGTCTTGGAGTCGACTCGAGCTGTCTGGGAGTCGACTCGAATCTCAGAGGCAGTAACTTGGTTTTCTGTCTGTTGATGGTCGCGAGTCTCGGAGTCGACTCGTGCAATGCGGGAGTCGACTCGAATCTCAAGAGTCCCAAAATGCTCTCTGACTTTTTCCTTGTTTCCGCTGAGAGTCGACTCTTGCTTTCTTTGAGTCAACCTACCACCATCGGAGTCGACTCGCGTTCCACTGGAGTCGACTCGAATCTCAGACCCGAAAACTGCTCTCTGACTTTTCTGCCTGTGACTCCTAGGAGTCGACTCATACTTCTCCGGAGTCGACTCATACTTCTCCGGAGTCGACTCGAATTCCACTGGAGTCGACTCGAAGACTGTTCTTTTGAATTTTTTCTTTTGATTTTACTCTTCCAAATTTGAACCTTTGAACTTAAGCTTGGGCCAATAAATTGTAGCTTTCTTCCAACTTGAGAGCTTTGGAGGCCTTCTTCCAACTTGCTATGTTCCTTGCAAAATAAATATCTTTCTCCTTGCAACATAAACATTAGTATTTATACTTCAAGGTTTTGTGATCATCAAAATCAATCTTTGGGTCATCACCCTACATACTCTATCTCTTTCAAAGTTCATCTTAGGTATCCCTTTAACTAGTTCCTTATTGATCAATTTAGAGATCAAGTCTATACTTGCATGTCCTAGCTTGCAATGCCATGACCAACTAATTTCATTATCATTTGGTTTGTGACTACTAGACATTGACTACTTTACAAGTTCATCTAAGTTTATCATATAGACATTACCAACATGTGTCTTACAAAGATAGTGTTATTATTTGTGAGTTAGCTACGGTGCATAGTGAGGCTTCAAAGGTGACTTTGAAACCTTTATCACACAATTGACTGATGCTAATAAGATTATGCTTAATCCATTCACATACAACACATTTTCTATGAATGTAGATGAAGAGATCTGAATTTTACCAATGCCGATGATTTGACCTTGACTATTATCATCGAAGGTTACCACTCCTCCTTCTTTTGACTCGAGGGTGAAAATTGATCTTTGTCACCGGTCATGTGTCTTGAGCAGCCACATCGAGATACTAATTCCTTTTAGCTTGATTGGCAAGACATATCTGCATGAGAATCAAAGGGCTTTAGGTACCCAAGTCTTCTTGGGTCCTTCATAGTTAGTGTGAGTAGTTTCTTTTGGAATCCAAATTTTCTTTAAGTTACCCTTTTTAATGTTTGCTATAGTTGCACATATAAGATTTATGCCTGGGTTTGCCAACAAAAACATGTAGATTGAATAGCTTCAGTTTTTTGTGGCTTTGACAAAAAAATTCTTTAGAAGTTTTTGTTCCTTTTTAGGCCTAAATCCAAGTCTGGCTTTATTGAAAACAGCTCTTTGACTATTTAAAATCATATCTAATTTTTCAGAACTGCCAGTGAACTTATTTACAATTAACTTATACTTATCAACTTCTTTTTAAGGTTTTGGTTCTCATTTAGCAGCTCTTCATTTTGTTTGACTTTCTTCTGATTTTCAGAATTCAACATTTGCATCTCATTGGTTAAGGACTGTTTTCTTCATTGTATT
The DNA here is from genome assembly GCF_009389715.1 of Phoenix dactylifera. NCBI lineage: Eukaryota > Viridiplantae > Streptophyta > Magnoliopsida > Arecales > Arecaceae > Phoenix > Phoenix dactylifera. The sequence goes on from NW_024068156.1 coordinate 77,853, forward strand.
TTTCAGATAATTCATTTAGAATTTTTTTCAGTTCTTAAGTCCTTATTTTTCATGCCAAGCTTCTTATAATCTCTGACTAGCTCATTGAAAGCTTCATATAATTCATCAAAAGTAAAACTTGGTGATGCATTAGGACTTATCTCATTGTCTTGAGGCACAAGGCAAATGTTGGCTACTTCTTGGGGTTCTTCTTCAGATGAGGATTCATCGCTATCTCCCCACATAGCAACAAATGCCTTCTTCGTTCTTTTTGCGATTTCTTCAAGAGTGACAATCTAGTCTAAAATGTCCGGGTCTCTTACATTCATAGCACACTAAGGAATCTTTCCCTTTCTCCTTATCCTTTTCTGCCTCACTTCTTGTTATGGGATTCCTTTTGAAGTTCATCTTCCTTCTCCTCATAAACTTACTGAATTTTTTTGCGAAGAGGGCAATGTCATCATTCTCACTCTCATCTTCTCCTTCATCACTACTTCATTACATTCCTTTGGTAGAAGCCTTAAATGCTATTCCTTTTCTCTTCTGACTCTCATCCTCAAGATGTTGGTTCATGGTGAGTTCATGAGTCATCAAGGATCGAGAAGCTCCTCCAGAGGAAGGATGCTGAGGTCCTTGGCTCTTGTATTGCTGTCACTTTGGCCTCCCAAGTGCGTGGTAGTGAACGAAGAATCTTCCTGACAAGATCACTGTTAGAATACATTTTTCCAAGGCTCTTTAGTCCATTAATGATATCAGTAAATCTAGTAAACATGGAAGTAATATTTTCAGATGGCTCCATTTTAAACAATTCATATTTATGCACTAGCATGTTAATTTTTGATTCTTTAACTTGATTTGTGCCTTCATGTGTGATTTCAAGTCTATCCCAAATCTCCTTAGCGGAGTTACATGTTGATACTCTATTGAATTCATTTGCATCTAAGGCACAATAAAGCATATTTATAGCCTTGGCATTTAGTTGTGCCTTTTTCATGTCATTTTCATCCCAGTCCTTTTCGGTTTGGGAATTACTAAGTTATCAACAATGTATGTGGGAATATGAGGCCCATTGACAATGATGTTCCAAACATCATAGTCTTGGGCTTGAATGAATATTCTCATTCTTGCTTTTCAATAGGCATAGTTTGTTCCATTAAATAGGGTGGCCTATTGGTTGACTGTCCTTCACCTGAGGTTAATCCAAATGGGTTGCATTAAATCTTTTACTCAAAAAAAGACTTAGACAATAGTCGCTATTGAAGAGCACCTGCTCTAATACCACTTGTTGCCCAGCAAGCAGCCCAAGAGGGGGGGGGGGGTGAATTGGGTTGTAATTAAAAATGTGAAATTTAACTCGTGATTCAAACTAAAGTGTCAATCTTAAATGCTAAAGGAAAGAGGAGAGTGAGATAATGGAAGCACGGCACAAAGACACAAGATTTATAGTGGTTCAGAGCTACCCTGTTCCTACGTCACTCCCCAAGCTTCACTTGAGATTTTCACTATATTCTAGAATTACAGCACGGTTGTTTTACAAGCTCACAACCAAACTTGTTGTTTTTACGGCTCACAACAAACCACTCGTTTGTTTTACTCGGGCTCACAAACAACCCGGTTGGTTTTTCATAAAGGATCACCAACTACAACCTTAGACCTCCTGATTCAATCCCTTGATTGAATCAAGCACCCAAATATAGAAATAGATGTGTAAATATAAGCTTCTAAAAAAGCAGTTAAAACAATCTTAGTGAGACAGGAAAGAAGCTTCTTAGATAAGATCTGCCGATTGAGATGCTGCTTTTTTTCTTCTGGATCCTCTTATGAGTTAGTCAGTGATGGAGGATCATTCTTTTTCAGCTCTGGTGTGGAGAAAGGATGAGTTCTTTGATGAAGAGTTGCTTTCTCCCGACTTTCCCTTTGAATGTTCTTTTAAGCTCTTTTTTGCAAATTTTCTTGATTCTTCTTTGTTTGGATTTTTCGTGCTTGTTACTGTTTCACTCAGAACGGGTCTTCTTATAGCTTCATTTTGAAAAACTAGCCATTAGACACAAAAAAGTAGCCGTTCTGTCGCGCCTGGCATTCTGACAAAAAGTCCATTGAAGCTGGAGTCGACTCGCCCGTCCAGGAGTCGGCTCGACTAAAGTGGAAGACGTCTCGCATAATTTTGGAGTCGACTCTAGCTCGGAATCTCGCTGACAGGTTATCGGTCGATTTTTGTTGGAGTCACTCGTGCGGTTCGGAGTCGTCTCGCGTCTTGACCCGCCGAAAGTGAGTTCTCTACCTTTGTCTAAGAGAGACGTCTCATAGTAGTTGGGAGACGACTTGCGCTTCGTTCGACAGATAGGAGATAACTCGCGCTCGTCTCGAGTCGACTCGCACTTTACGACCCGAAATACATGTTTTTGTCTGTCTGAGAGAGGCATCTCGTAGTTGTTGGGAGTCGTCTCACACTTCATCCGAAAGGTGGGGGACGACTCGCGCTTAACTCGAGTTGACTCGTGCTGTGCGATCGGAAATACTTCTCTCTATCTGTCTGAGAGAGTCGGCTCGCGCTTTATGGAGACGGCTCGAGGGTGTGCCAGTATGCCATTCTGTGCCGGAGTCGACTCGTACTTTCTGGGAGTCGACTCTAGTTCTGGAAAATGCTTGAATGGTTCCAACACTAGAGTTTAAGATCCATGAACCATTTCCTAAGATTTTCTTTGAAGTTATAGCATTGTTACCCTGAGAAATACTTGTTTAAAATTGTTAGACCAATAAGAAATGAACTCAAAATATTTTGGCATGTCAAAACCGAGTAGGGGAATAATCAATTACTCAGCAAGGATAACGTGCTCGACTTCAGTCCGGAGAACCAAAGCCGAGCCGCTCCTCGGAGAGTTGCTAGAAAGGCCTTGCAGAGCACGGCCTCCGAGGATCTTGCAATGCCATGAGGGCTTGGTAACTTTCCAAGTGGTCGAGGGGATCGATAGTCCCATTGTAAGGCTCCACCTGGGGCATTTTGAACCTCGGCGGGACCGGCTCATCCTCGATCTGGCGGAAAAAAGGCGACTTGGTGGTGAACTCAAATCACCCTCGCGCCTCGCTTTCTGGCTGTAGAGTACCTCAATCTGGTGCTCAAGCTTCTCGACCTTCCTGTCGAGTTCCTCCCTGGGGGATTACCACGGGTAGTCTGCTCCGGTGCGGGTTGACCCGGGGCTGATTCAGCTTTCGAAAGCTACGGCCCTTTTGTCTAGGTTCTTCCCTAGCGGCTCTCTCCAGGGAGACGCTCGGGTTGAACCTTGGTAGCAGCACCGTTTTTCATTGTTGGCCCTCGAGGAGCCATGGAGATTTTGGCCTTGGAGCGCCGGTCCGTCTGGAGGGAGCACTGACTGGACCTGGACCTATGGAGGCAGCATAGGGGGGCCTCCACACGTTGCAGGCCTTGAACCGCTGCAGCCAAGGCTTGAACTTGTTGCACCAGGATGTTGAACTGTTTAGGCTGGACTTGGGGGACTAGGTCCGCCGGAGGTCTTGGTGGTGAGTTCTGGACTGAGTGTCCAGGACTTGGTGCGGGACGCCAGGAGGCGTTGGAGGCTTCTTTGCTTCTTAGCTTCATGGCCACAACTCGGGCCCTTCCTCTAGCGTCAACTGTTGCTGGAAATTGGACCCGGGGGTGACCACTGGCTGAGAAGGAGGAGCTCCGGCGGGTGGGTGCGTCGGTGGGCTGTGTCCTCCGGGGAACCTACAAGAACCTAATGGCCGGGGTTTCCGGCGCCGGCCCTCCGATGCTTAAGTCAGAGGGGGTTTTAATTTGGAGAAGAAAAATGGACTGTAAGCAGAAGTCAGAAGCCTCTTTCTTAAAGGGGAGGGAGTTTTTCTTTTATAGGAGGAGTGCAGGGTTACCTGAGATGTGGACTGGGCGAATTAATGAGTTACCGTCATGATTGAGCGTGATCATACGCATTTAATGAGTTGCCGTTGATGACTGAACGGGGTGGAGTGAGTCAATGAGTTGTCATGGATGGTCTGAGATTTTGAGTAAGCTGGAGGTCCGTGAAGGTCGTGCGCATTTAATTGTTGTCAGTCGCTCAGGTGGAGATTGCGGGATTAGATCCCGGGCGAGAAGGGGAGGAGCTTCACCCTTTGATCGGGTCTTCTTTGGACTGGAGATCGACCGGGCTTAGCTCAGCCGAGATCAAGGCCGCAAGACTGCGGGCTCTGAGGTCGGGTGCCTCTGAGGTCGGGTGCCTGGAGGTCGGGCGCCTCGTGGTCGACGCCTGGAGGTCGGGTGCCTCGAGATCGGGCGCCCTGAGGGTTGCTGCGGGGCACCTGTCATCACGTGCCGTTAATGCGTCACGGTATTTCGGGGCAATCCATTTTTTTTCCAACAAACGGCATCCTTTTTCTTTCTTATTTCTTGAAAATAATTTTTTATTAGTACATACTACATGGCCAGATGATACACATCAAGCAAATAATCATCTAGCAAGCAATTAATCATCTCAGATAAACCAAAACATAGTTTTCAGATCATAGTATTCACCAATATAATGTACACAATTAAGTAATGCATACTTAGCAAATTAGTCATCTAGCAACTCAATATATATTTCTAAACAAATTGATACATAATTTTCAAAACAATCATGTTCATCAATTTGATACACACCTAGTAAGTGATCCAATATGCACCTCCAGATAAATCGATACATAGTTTTCAGAACATGCTTTTTATCAGTATACACTACATGGCAAGATGATACATACCTAACAAATTCGTTAATCTAGAAACACAATACACATATGTAAGTAAATCGATATGTTGTTCCTAGAACATTATGTTGTCAGTACCTACTACACAATAGATAATTTTCTAACTTTATCAAACATAAGAAATTATACACATACCATTGCTTAATTTCATTACCTCTTAGGTGTAAGATCTTAGAAGAAAAGAGAAGGATTCGAAAGAGAAGAAAGGGATTCAAAAAAGAGAAGGAAGATCTCACAGGCGGAAGAGATGATTTGAATGAGGAATAGGATGGATGGAGAGGTTTGATGAGAAAAAAGAGGATGATTGTGCGCGATTTTTCTTTCCTTCTTTTTTTTTAATCATGGGACTGGCGACTCTGTTAGATCTTCCAAAAAGAAAGGCATAAAGCAAAATAAAAAGCCCATCCCTATATTTTCTTCTCTAGTGCATGTCCGATATGATTTTGTTCGATAGGGTCAATAGTGTTAGTTTCTATCCATGAGGATGCCGTAATAGGACTTCAATTGTACAAGTCTAAATGGTTAATACTAAGAACAGTCAGTCTCAATTACCAGCAAATATAATACGTATTATTCTCGCTGGTCGCAAAATCCACCACACGTAATATGCGTAGTCTTTGTTCTAATCCATTTGGAGGACTAAAGGACTATGACTACGTGTCAGTGCCGGCCCGAGCGTTAGGCGACCGAGGCGGTCGCCTAAGGCCTCAGGCCAATGGAGGGCCTCCGGGAGGCGTGACCAAAAGGAAGCAAGGCCCCATGTGAAAACAGGAACAGGAGCTTCCCCCTTGATGGAAGGCTACGAGTCTTCCCCCTTGATGGAAGGGAGGTGGAGAGTTTCCTGACCTGCAGAGAGGCAATTTGGGAAGTTGGGGACAGTAGTTTTGTTTTGGGTGGAGAGAGAGAGAGGAGGAGGAGGGATTTGGTTGGCTTGATACACGCCTGAGCCACTCTTATCTTTCATCCCTTCTCTTTTTGGTTTTAGTCTTGGTTTTCCTTCCCTCACATTACTCCTGATCCAGCTGGGCCATCGGGAAGAAAGATAGAGGGATTGGAGATGGACTTCTTGAGTTTCTTGGAGGGTGGAGATTCTTTTAATTTCTCCTCTGGGTTTCTTCTCCCCTCTGGGTGGTAGAGAGAGAAAAGGAGGGAGGGGGTTGAATGGCTGCTGTGCTCTGATGTTGCAGTTGCTGCTTGGGTACTCACTTGAAGGGGAGATGGTGGGACGGGACTTTTATTAATTAGATGGAGTGAATTTCCCATAATGCCCCTACTTTCTCTTATAGAGAGGCTTCTTTCTGGACAAATTCTTTTTTTTACCTTGACCATGAAGTGCCACGGGATGACCTTTTCTTATCCTGCTTTTGCTTGACATGGTAAACAGTATTGCCCAGCATTATCTCAATTATTTAATCAGTTTTATGGCCCGGCAATTATATTTCTGTGTTTTTCATTCAAAAATTATATTAAACTGAAAAAACTTTTGTCTACTTTTGTTAGATTCATGTATCTTTGTTGAAATAGTGTACTTGATAGCTATCTATTTTCATATTATTTTTTAAATATTTTATATTTATTAAAAAATTTATTATTAAAAAAAAAGGCCTCATTCATTGGATTCGCCTTAGGCCCCCAAATGTATCGGGCCGCCCCTGCTACGTGTTAGAGTAGACCGAGTCCTATTTCATTTTTGTACACGTCTCATTTATATCTTTATAACTTGTCTTGTAGTTAACGAGGCGATGTCAATCATATATTTAATCCAACCGAATCTAGCAGAGAGCAGTCATGATCAGGTAATGGTGAAACCTCTTACCATGAACTCCATGATAACCTAATAGATTGTACCAGTTGAGGAAAAACGCCATGGGCCGGCCACCTGTCTCACATAAATATCACTTGGCGTCTTATGATGTTGGCACAGCTAGGAAGGACTCAATGTACCCTTCGTCTCGTTCCCCATTACCCCATGGATGAAGGAACCTTTTTCTGTTATTGAATGGGTAACCCCTCGCATTACTCCAAGAGGAGAGTATATGCCTAAGGTCTTATTAATTACTATCTAATCATCAGTCTGGGAGCATCTAACCAGCGAGTCAAATACTCTTTACCATTACCTGTTTTTTAGTTGGTTAGATTTGTACTAAGTACAAAGATCTAATGGCAACCGATGCATATTTTTTGGGAGAAAGCATATTAATTTGTGATGAACCAATGAGAAAGTCCAATGGAGGCTCGGGAAGAATCGAAAGCTTGGTTCTGTAAATGGTTCTAGTATTTTGTCTAATGCTTTAACGTTGATTTATTGACATATTAGATGTCATCCCCCGAAATTAGTATCTAGGTTCGGCATACGATACGGCCGCACACTCTCTAGGCAAGAGCCCTAGAGAGTATGCAAGGCTTAAAAATTTAACACAACCTCAATATCCGTAATAAATAATAATTTCAATTCATACCAAACAATAAAGTTGGTCCATTAGAAAATTTGATCATCAACCAGTAATCAGTGATGTCTATCTAATCATTCCCTCTACTTGTGATCTTAACCATCACTTGAAAAGAGAAAGAGGAAGGGGTTATGAGCTTTACGGCCTACTAAGAATCTCCACACATCCATCCAACACAATAATAATATAAATTTGAAAACCATAAGAAATCGTTGCGCACATCATGAAATCACAAATCGGCTATTAATAATATTTGAATAATCAGAAAAAATATGTACATCAAATATCAATTGAATCCAGCCACTCAAGAGTGAAATATCATACAATATCTCATATATCTTTAATAGTATTTTCAATGCTTTTCATTCCAATCCTTTTAAACTTGATCCGTAACAATTATCCTTTTCGACTTTGGGCTAAATCTTCGGTCATGTTTTTCAGCCTGTAGCAGGGCAACTAGTAGTTTCACATTTCCGGTCTATGATAGGATAACTAGTAGTTTCATATTTTTGGCCCATGATGGGGCAATCAATAATATCACATTTCCACATTTTTAGCATGTGACAGAGCAACCAATAGTTTCACATTTCTAACCTATGACGGGGCAACCAGTAGTTTATATTTCCGACCTGTAATGGACAACCAGTAATTTTACATTTCTAGCCTATGACGGAGCAATCAATAGTATCATATTTCCAGCCTGTGACGGGGCAATAAATAGTATCACATTTCTAGCCTGTGACAGGGCAACCAATAATAACAAGATAAGCCCAAAATCCCTCGTTTATTTTAATTAAGTTTACATCCACACATCATTTTCTTTTTTATTTTCAACTTTAGACTAACCACGGTCACATTTCTAGCCCATAATAGGGCAATTAATGTAACATGGTTAGTCTAGAGCACCCTATCTATTAGTCTGATTTTTGTAAGTGTAAGTTATAATCATATAGGTATCCATCATACCATCAATCACAAGTATGCTTGATTAAAATATGATTTAATACAAAAATCATCATAAAAATATTCTTGCTTCTTATCTTGATCATTAGCACATTATACATATATAGGTACAAAAATATTATATATGTAGGTCGGTGTACAAGGATTCTTACCTCTTCACTGACAACTAGATAAACTAATTACATGCCCGTACTGCGATCTATGAACTAGGGTGCGCAGAACCCTGCTCAACGTTCTCTTATCCAAAAGATTATTCTCCTATATAACTAAATCAACATCAAAAATTATTGGAAGTATCCGACAACTCAGAACCCTCTATAGATTTACTAAAGGGTCCACTATCACATAGTAATCTAGGACTACCCTTTAAATCCTTTTAACCAAAATTTTTTTGGATCAAGCTAGAGAGAGAGAACCCTCAAAAATTATCGTGAGTCTTTCTCACTCTATGATCTTCGCAACTAGTAGTTACTAATTCTTTTTTTACTATTGCACTATTGATGTCTATTTTTGAAATTCAGGTGCTGTAAATTATCTAGGCTCTACTTTGTTTATCAATGTGTATATACATATATATATATATATATATTAAATATATATATATATATTAAATATGACCAATCATGGCCTAATTTTGAAGGTCGAGAATGCATGTTAACTATGCTTTGACATGACAGCAATATTTGGGAGGTAAAAGGTGGATTGCTTATAGGACTTATTTGGTTCGCGGAAAAGTTTTTTCTTCATTGGAATATTTATTTTGGAAAGTTGGTGTCTGCATATATGATGCCTAAAAAAATATTTTTTGTATTTTTGGTTGATCATGAAAGTGGCATATTTGAGAGTAGTATATGCTTGGTTGAGCATCTATTTTTTAGAAAAGTTGAGTGTTATGTTCTCAATAAAAGAAAAGATTTATCTCATCTTATTTAAAAGCTTAGGAGTACTTTTTTTAAAAAAAATTACTCTAATTTTTAACTACTGGGAAAGTAATTTTTTCATGTTCATATGGATCTTATTCTTATGGAAAAGCTACTTTTTCATATTTTTCCTTTGAAATTTCTAACCAAATATAAAGTTATTTTTTTATTTTTTTCGTTGACTAAATTTTTCACTTTTCTTTTATCACGAACCAAATGTGTCCAATGATGTTTGATGAAACTGCATTGAGGGCTGTGGAGTATGCCTTTGTTTTTTTGTGTGGATTTTCTATATATGAGTTGTATGGTTCCCGTCTGCAATGGTGTTGCTTTTTGATTTTTTGTTCATGCTGCAAGCATATTTCTGTCTATTTGCTTTCTCACATATTTTTATCTTTTAGATTACAATATCCTTTTGTTGAGAAAAGAGGTTTGGTTTTGATGTATGCTAAAACTGTTTCTTGTAACACATGATTTTCTACACGGTGGTTAATCGTTGATTAGAAAAAACTTTTATGAATTTATAACTAATTCATAATTACGTTATTAAGAGATTTTAGAAAATCATTTAAAGAACTAGTTGATAACTTTGGTGTGTTATTTTGATGTTAATCAGTTGGCCTATGTCCTCATCCAAATCAAAGACAGCAAAGGAAAGCAACCTCTCCTGAATATTTTTTAGTTCAAATGTTAGAGGCATCCATGACTAGCTGTACTAGTGTAAGGGTCTGGTCCTTTGCCCGGCCCACGAACTTGCGTAGGCCCAAAAGAGCTGCATGAATGTTGGCGCACTAATAGGATAAAAAAATGGGGAAACTAATCACCGGTCCAGTGTTGGACCGGAGTATAAGGAATAGTCCCTGTTGACCGGTCTTTGAACTCCCAATCCCGAGAGTTTTTGGGTTTCTAAATGGTGACGAAACTACCCTTTATTCATCCCGTTGGACTTTCCGGCTTCCTTTGCTCCTCTTCCGCTCGGGCGAGTCCTCTTCCTCTTCCTCTCATTGTCTTCTTCCTCTGGACCCAGGAAGAAACCCTTCTTCGTCTTCCTTTCCCTCTCGACCGAGTATTTTTCTTCTCGCCCTTCGGAAAGAACCCTTCTTCTTCTTCCTCTCGAACGATTCCTGTTCGTGTCGACGGAGTCCCTCTTCCAGTCGACGGAGTCGTCTTTCCTGTCGATCGAGTCTGCCTCGATAAGCATTCTGAATGCGCAGGTAAGGTTCCGCTCGCCCCAATGCTAGTGGATACCATAATGCTTGCTATTATCGAAGCTAAACCCTAATCAATATTGCTTCCCCATATTTTTTGTTCCGAAGAAATTTTTGTTTTCGGTTTTGAATGTTACGGAATGAAATATTGATTTGGCTTAGGGAAGATTTGTTCTTACTTTTTGAGAACCATAATGCTGGCTATAGTGGAAGCTAAATCGTAATCTCTCTTGCTTTCCGTTTTTTTTGTTCTGAATATTTTTTGATTTCATTTTTTGAATGCTATGGAATCGATTATTGATTTTGCCCTGGGAAGATTATTGGTAGGTGATATATTGGTATAGTTTTCCTGCGAATACATGATATAAGGTTGTTGTTTCTTCTATTTTACCCTGCAGTGATTCTTAATTTGATGTTTATTATTTGTCTGACAATGCATTCTTGAAAGATTTGTTTTATGGATAACGTGTTTCATTAATATTTTTGATGCAGACATTTGATATGGCTCCAATTCAGAGTAGAGGCACAGCATGTTCTGTTGGCCCGAATAATATGGTCAATGGAAGGGGCTACTTCAGCCGCTATGTCCAATTTATTGCCACCCTTGTGCAGTCTATGTCTCGGGAGCAGAATGATAGGGTGACCGCAACTCCTTTTGGACATATGCTAAGTTTGCCATATATCAAGCAGAGTAGGCCTGTCCTAGACACTTTGCTCTCTTTTTGAGATGATGTCGAGGAAGGTTTTTGGTTTGGTAAAGTTTTAGTGCCTTTTTTAGGGAGTGAGTTTGCACTCATCCTTGGTTTGAGTGCCACGGGCGATGAGGTAGAATTGTATAGAGAGGGGAGGGTTACTTCTGACCTTATCACCCGTTTTTTTGATGGTGACCACAAAAAGGCCGGTAGGGATGCAATAGAAAAATAGATTACAATTACTAGTTGGAAAGAGAGGACGATAAGATGTAGAGGATTTTACCAAATTATGGGTTCTATAACCTCTTTGTCACTATTCTGTTTCCAACTGTACACTACAATGTTCCAAAGGCATTATGTTCATATATTGATGATTTAGGCCGGTTAGGTTCATATAGTTGGGGTCTTGCCATTTTTCCTTTTGTTCGGCAGCAGATACCTATTATATCCGAGAGTGTCAGGAGAAGGAACATCAGCGGGAATGGATCTGGTGGATATATGGATGGATGCACAGTGGCTTTGGTGGTAAGCATCTTTATATTTTTTTTAATTTCATTGTTAAGATATGTATTGTGTTGAAATTTGATGTTCACATTGTTTTTGGCAGGTATGGGCTGTTGAGCATTCAAATATCCTTTTAGGCAGCCACCGGCCACCGTTTATGTATCCACGTCTGTTGTGTTGGAGCAATGCCAAATTTTCTCACAAGGTGGACGTGATTGCCAAAGTTATGAAGAACTTACAAAAATTTCAGGTTTGAATATTAATTTGTAACATCACATTTATTTTTACATGATGTAAGACTTAAGTTTTTGCTTGCGATAGGTGATTGAGAAGCTAGAGCCTAGAGAGGAGGAGTTGCACCTTCTCTCGCGAGGAAGGCCACTATTAGAATCTCCGAAAGAGATAAGTCAGGTAGTACACATTTATTTCCATGTGGCACGCACCTTTTATTTTGCGGCACATACTTATAACCACTTGGTACACATTTAATTTCATTTGGTGGCACTTAGTTAAAGACATACTCTAAATTGGATAATTGTGTTGTTTTAGTTTCCATCATCCAGCCAGAGTGAAGGACCTACATTGGAAAGCTTACATACCCGCTTAAAGTGGCTGAGAGGTCTTTGTTTTTGGTTGATAAGAGGGTGTCCAGAATTGAGAAGGTCCTCCGAGATAATGGTCTCTTAGTGGATGACGAAAATGTTAAGCATGATACAGATTTTACTGAGGTAAGCAATGTTTGATGAATTATTAACTATGTTGTCGTGGGGATCATGGTTGTTGTTATGAATTAAATACAACTCATTATTAGGTGAGTGAAGAGCATACTACAGTTGAAGCTAAGGACAAAGGTGTAGTGGAGAAAGATGAGATTCACGATAGTGCAGATGAGGTGGAGGTATGTAATTATTTGATTTTGATAAAATATTTTTTTATCATTATACTATCTTGTTTATTACATGAAATGCATAAAGTTATCAGGTTATTTGGCCCACTGATGTTGAGGGTGAGAAAGAAGGTGGACCTATCTCCACGAAATATGTTTCCTCCTTATGCCGGCGCGTGAAGTTTGGAGCACGTGAGCGAAAGGCAACAGAGAAAGCAAAGGCCATAGCACACTTTCCAAATACTTATAGAAGGGCAAAAAAGAAACAAAAAATAGCCTCTCTAGGTGAAGGTAGTATGGCACTAGCAATTAAAAAGGAGGATTTGCCTACTCGGTTGAGTAAATTATTGGAGCCTATCACTATTGCACTTATGGAGCTCCGCAAGTCAATTCCACTCGACAAAGAAACATCACCCCCTATAGAGGTATACAAATTTGTTCAGTTCCTTAAATATTCAGCGTACCATATGCAATTTGCTAAGTCCATATCATGTTCTTTGCTAAGTAAAATTGTTGTATTCTCATTTCATTTCACTTAGCTTTTAGAAGAAACCACTAAATTCATTGATGTTGAAAGAGTGGAGACGCCAAAGAGTAAACTAAAAATGGTAAGGAAACATACGTATTACGGGAAGGGGGAAGGTGTGCTCCCTATGTACCATGAAGAAGCTATTGATTTCTTCCTTCAAGAAAATCACATGGAGTAAGTTACCTAAATTAAATTTGCAATTTCACATTTATCACTATGTAAGTAGCTTAAACATTGGAATGAATTTTGTAGGCACACCATTTGGGAGGATGCAGATACTTTGAAACCATCATGCAATGGTGATGCTATAGAGCAGCTCCTACATGATGGGCCACTACGCAGTGATGTAGGTTAATTGAAGACATATACCTCACATAAATTTATATCAACGGTTCTATTTGATGAAGTTCTTTTAATAAATGCAGGTCGTCAACGTTTACTTTCGTGTCATGGAGCTTTGGCATCGAGAAAATACTGAGTCCGTTGATAACCCATCTATATTCTTGCGCTATGAAATACAGGTCTGAATCACCCAAAATTTTTTAAGACTCTCCTACAAATTATGTGTATTCTGACATAATAAATTTTGTAGGCTGCCGTGAATCGACATCTATTGTGCATTGGTGAGGTAACTGCTGATGTTACCAAAAGTATTTTACAGTCCTTGCAGCCTAGTATTATAAAATGGTTAGGGGCATAGAACTCTGCGATCTCCAAAACTGTAGATATCTATTCATTCCAATGAATACGGGATGGCATTGGTATTTACTTGTTTTGGACTTGAAGCAGCAGTGTTTTCAATGCTACAATTCCATGTGGAGCTTCAATGATGCAAACGATACTATTAAATTTGTGAGTGTCAGTTGAAAGATTTGTTACATTTTTTTTTGTATTCACAGGTATATTAAAAATAATATATTCTGCACATCCATGTAGGCATCATTTCTGCGATTTTGGCTAAGCGACCGTGTAGGATACCATATCCCGGAAACTATCATTCATGAAATTCGAGAGTGTCCACAGCAAATGTCGGATACTCTCGATTGTGGGGTATACTTGCTCATGTATGCGGAGGAACTGACATGGGGCACTTCGAGACCATTGCTGGAACAGTTCAAGGATCCCTCTTTATACAGGAGCTGGGTTGTAGGCAATATTTTGTTGAATGACCATTGCAGTACAAATGATAGTTTCTGGAATTGGTATGAGAAGATATGTAGAAAGAGAGATTAGAGCAGGCAACCTATTCCTACATTTTCTTTTTTTGTGTAATGTAACAATGAGACAGTTATGATGAATACATTTGTATTATTGAGATGATTGGCATTATTGTCTATCTTGTCGTGCTCTAAATTGGTTGTAATGATTTATAAAATGTCTAGTTACATATGTTAACTATCCCATGCCGTGCCGCTATCATATGATTGTGTGCCATGGGAAGTACAGGTCAAAAATCAGATAGTATTGAAACTGTCGTTCATATTGTAACTGTGTGCAAAATGGAGAACATCTTTGTTTGTGTCCAAAGGCCATGACAGTGAGATGTTTTGGGCCCTTCTGTTTCCAGGTAAATGATAAACTGACAATCATCCATGTTTTGCTTGATCACAATCTGAGGACTCAAAAATTAGTTGCTCATTAAGGACTTAACTGTGTGCACATGACTAATATCTGTGTACAGTAAATGATAAACTGTGCGCACATACTCATATCTGTGTGCAGTAATCGATAAACTGTGTGCAAAAAAGCAGAAAACTATGTTTGAGGGTAAATTTAGTGTGTGCCAAGGTTAATTAAGTATGTTTCCAGCTTAATCGAGTATGCGCCATGCTCTAGGCTTACAATAATAAGTGTGTACGACGTCATTGTAACCGATTCTATTATTTCTACATATTAGAAAATGCTTAACTTAACTGTGTGCACATGGCACATATCTGTGTGCAGTAAACAATAAATTGTGTGCACAGAGCAAAAAACTGTGTTTGGGGGTAAATTTAGAGTGTGCCAAGGTTAATTAAGTGTGTTTCCAGCTTAATCGAGTATGCGCCATACTCTATATAAATCAGAATGCTTAACTTAACTGTGTGCACATAACTCATATCTGTGTGCAGTAATCGATAAACTGTGTGCAAAAAGCAGAAAACTGTGTTTGGGGGTAAATTTAGTGTGTGCCTAGGTTAATTAAGCGTGCTTCAAGCATAATCGAGTATGCGCCATGCTCTAGGCTTACAATAATAAGTGTGTACGACGTCGTTGTAACTGATTTCATTATTTCTACATATTAAGAAATGCTTAACTTAACTGTGTGCACATGGCACATATCTGTGTGCAGTAAACGATAAATTATGTGCACAGAGCAGAAAACTGTGTTTGGGGATAAATTTAGAGTGTGCCAAGGTTAATTAAGTATGTTTCCAGCTTAATCGAGTATGCGTCATACTCTACATAAATCAGAATGCTTAACTTAACTATGTGCACATAATTCATATCTATGTGCAGTAATCGATAAACTGTGTGCAAAAAGCAGAAAACTATGTTTGGAGGTAAATTTAGAGTGTACCAAGGTTAATTAAGTGTGTTTCCAGCTTAATCGAGTATGCGCCATACTCTACATAAATCGGAATGCTTAACTTAACTGTGTGCACATGACTCATATCTGTGTATAGTAATCGATAAACTGTATGCAAAAAGCAGAAAACTGTGTTTGGGGGTAAATTTAGTGTGTGCCTAAGCCTAGGTTAATTAAGCGTGCTTCAAGCATAATTGAATATGAGCCATGTTACAAGAACAGCCTATATTAAGGGTTAATTTAGTGTGTGCCATAGGATCTGAAACTGTATGCCATAACGTCATATTAACTGATTCCATTATTTCTACATATTAGGGAATGCTTAACTTAACTGTGTGCACATGACTCATATCTGTGTGCAGTAATCGATAAACTGTGTGCAAAAAGCAGAAAACTGTGTTTGGGGGTAAATTTAGTGTGTGCCAAGGTTAATTAAGTGTGTTTCCAGCTTAATCGAGTATGCGCCATACTCTACATAAATCGGAATGCTTAACTTAACTGTGTGCACATGACTCATATCTGTGTGCAGTAATCGATAAACTGTGTGCAAAAAGCAGAAAACTGTATTTGGAGGTAAATTTAGTGTGTGCCTAAGCCTAGGTTAATTAAGCGTGCTTCAAGCATAATCGAGTATGAGCCATGTTACAAGAACAGCCTATATTAAGGGTTAATTTAGTGTGTGCTATGGGATCTGAAACTATATGCCATGACATCATATTAACTGATTCCATTATTTCTACATATTAGGGAATGCTTAACTTAACTGTGTGCACATAACTCATATCTGTGTGCAGTAATCGATATATTGTGTGCAAAAAGCAGAAAACTGTGTTTGTGGGTTAATTTTGTGTGTGCCAAGGTTAATTAAGTGTGCTTCAAGCATAATCGAGTATGAGCCATGTTACAAGAACAGCCTATATTAAGGATTAATTTAGTGTGTGCCATGGGATCTGAAACTATGTGCCATGGCATGAGCAATTGTGCCGTAAGGTTATTCGACACTCACCATTCAAGGTTAAGTACTCGCGGAAACGTGCGTGACAAGAGCAGCATATATGCTATGACGTCATATTAACTGATTCCATTATTTCTACATATTAGGGAATGCTTAACTTACCTGTGTGCACATAACTCATATCTGTGTGCAGTAATCGATATATTGTGTGCAAAAAGCAGAAAACTGTATTTGGGGGTTAATTTTGTGTGTGCCAAGGTTAATTAAGTGTGCTTCAAGCATAATCGAGTATGAGCCATGTTACAAGAACAGCCTATATTAAGGATTAATTTAGTGTGTGTCATGGGATCTGAAACTGTGTGCCATGGCATGAGCAATTGTGTCATAAGGTTATTCGACACTCACCATTCAAGGTTAAGTACTCGCGGAAACGTGCGTGACAAGAGCAGCCTATATGCTATGACGTCATATTAACTGATTCCATTCTTTCTACATATTAGGGAATGCTTAACTTAACTATGTGCACATAACTCATATCTGTGTGCAGTAATCAATACATTGTGTGCAAAAAGCAGAAAACTGTGTTTGGGGGTTAATTTTATGTGTGCCAAGGTTAATTAAGTGTGTTTCAAGAATTATAAGATAGTGAGCCATGGAGAGAAGCTTGTCTTTCATAACACAATTTCTTTTGTAAACTCAAAAATTTACATATTACAACTTAAATTATAAAGGAAGCTTATCCATGGCTTCAATTGCAGCAATGCTGTTGTGATCCAATCTCAGGAATTTCTCGTAGGTAATTTTTGTTGCCTTTTTGGCATCAGTTCTCTGAAATCCAAGGATCATACTTGCACAGTCCCTGTGTGCCAAGGGTGTGCCATGACACACCATGTATATAGATCAAAATTCAATTAGTTGACAACATCAACAATCAACTTCCTTTACTTCAGCCTTCCCCATCTGCGACGACAATGCAAAAATTTACCAAATATAAGTAATGTGAACTTGCAGCATAAATACATTTTAGAAAGAAAAAGAAACGTTAGGCATACATACTCGACTGCACCATCGATAAGCATTTGAGGCATTGCAATTGCACCACTTTCAGACCTTCTCGAATCTGAAAGTACCAGATAAGTAAAGGAAAAAAATCAGATTGCTTAAGTTTTAAGTGTGCACAGAAACCATATCTGAGTGCAGGGAACAGGTAACTATGTGCACAGAGCTAAAAGCGGTGTTCTTTTTTCCTTTTTCAGATTTCAATTAGAAAAACATGGTGTATAATACCATGTATAATAAGAATACATGGGGTGCCATGGCGTGCCATGGGATTGAAATTGTATGCCATGGTGTGCCAAAGATGTGCGAAAGGTGTGCCAAGGGTGTGCAAAAGGAGTGCCTCCATGCAAGTCCATTTGACTGAAATAACTAGATGATGTGGAGTATCACACTAAAGGATAATACTGACAAAGTAGATAAAAAATGAAGCCACAGTTGTGACTCTTCATATTGGCCATGCTTCCTCAGAAATCCTAACTAGAATGGGGTTATTTGCAGCGTACTCTTCAGAGCTTCATATTCCACCAGTAGAAAGCTAGGTGTTCAAGCTGGTACAAAACAACATGATTGTGAAAGTTTGTCGAATGATGGCATTATATATATCGAATCATAAATTATCACACACCTTTTATTTAACCGCGCAGCTTTGACAAACATTCACTTGGAGACGTACGGGGTGGGTATACTGTGTGCACAGAAATCATATCTGTCTGCAATAAACTGTGTGCACTGAAATCATATCTGTCTGCAATAAACTGTGTGCACTGAAATCATATCTGTGTGCAATAAACGATAAACTGTGTGCACAGAAATCATATCTGTGTGTAGTAAACGATAAACTGTGTAGACAGAACAGAAAACTGTGTTTGGGGGTTAATTTACTGTGTGCCATGGTTTGTTAAGTATGTTTCAAGCTTAATGAACCAAGCAACACTGGTGTGCCAGGGGATCTGAAACTGTGTGCCATGGCACACCATGTTTATAGATCAAATATTGTAGTTAGCCCTAAAAAGCTTTCTCTGAACAATTCCAGTCAACAGAAGGTCTCTCCACATAAATCAGCCACCCAAAAAGGCATAGCATCAGCTAACATCAACAAATTAAGTTGAAAAAGGAACTTAATAGTATTCAACATTGATAAATTCTGAAATAATCCAAAATTTGTATTAGTTGACAACATCAACAATCAACTTCCTTTACTTCAAAAGGTCTTCCTTTACTACAACGTCACCACATCCTTCCCCATCTACGACGACAATGGAAAAATTTACTAAATATAAGTAATGTGAACTTGCAGCATAAATACATTTTAGAAAGGCAAAGAAAAAGAAACATAAACATGAAAGGTTAGGCATACATACTCGACTGCACCATCGATAAGCATTTGGGCCATTGCAATTGCACCACTTTCAGACCATCTCAAATCTGAAAGTACCAGATAAGTAAAGGAAAAAAAATCAGATTGCTTAAGTTTTAAGTGTGCACAGAAACCATATTTGAGTGCAGGTAACAGGTAACTGTGTGCACAGAAACCATATCTGAGTGCAGGTAACAGGTAACTGTGTGCACAGAGCTTAAAGCGATGTTTTTTTTTCTTCTTCAGATTTCTATTAAAAAACATGGTGTATAATGCCATGTATAATAAGAATACATGGTGTGCCATGGCGTGCCATGGGATTGAAACTGTATGCCATGGTGTGCCAAAGGTGTGCCAAGGGTGTGCAAAAGTTGTGCCAAGGGTGTGCCAAAGGTGTTCCATACCTTCAATGTAAACTAGAGCACCATATTGTTTACAGTATGACCTCATTACATGTCCTTCTGTTGTGCTCAAGCTTCCCGCATCGTCCACATCTCATATCACGTACTAACTCAACTTAAGAAGGTCTTCTCTTCTTTTTAGGCCTGCCAGGACGTGTCTTTTTCATAGGGGGTAGAATGTGAATCTCTTCAGATGCACTGTGCGGCTCCTCAATATCAGGAATTGGATTAATTGCTTCGGCATATGTTGCTCTATACAATTCAGCTTGGAACCAAATGTCAGTGAATTGGTACAAGGATCTGCCGGCCTTCTCGATGCAAGCACAAGCATGCTTACATGGCATGCCGAAGATTCGCCACTCGCCACAAGAGCAGCTGCAATTCTGGAGGTCAACTTTGCATGAGTAGTTTGTATCCTTTACGTCATATATCATTATGTTGGACGTAAACACGGATAATCTCCGACCGTCTTCTGCATTTTTATGTAACACTTTCTCAGCATCTGGACATAGGTGGGTTTGAATGCTATATCCTTGATTACGCCGTTCATGCATCATCTGCATAATTTGAAGCCTGATATGGTCAACCATCTGAGGGACAGGCAGATGACGAGCCTCCAAGATCCAACTATTAAAACACTCAGCCACGTTAGATGTCATAGTGCGCCCAACGTGGACCTGGAAAAATTGCATTTGCCCAATGCTCGGGGTTGGCATGTAGGAGAAAGGTGGAAGCATCAGGAGCTTCTGATGTAAGCTTCCCAATTAGCTTTTGAAAAACATTAAGCCTTGGAGTATACGCAACAGCATTTACTAAATCAAGCAGCCTCTTTCTGTCAGCTGCACGATAATGGACAAGCACCTGCGATCATAATTAAATATCAGACATACCGGATGGTATATTACTTAGATACTTTCTACTTAAAATTATTTACAATATTATGATGCAAACCTGATTCTTGAAGTTTTCTTTCACATGACGAATACAATATGAGTGGTAGCAACGAGGAAAGTACTTCGGCACCGATTTAATAATTCTCTGATGTCTATCTGTCATAAATGTGAACTTTTGACCATGATATGCACTGCAACTATGAATAGCTTTTTTGAAAATCTGGCAAAACCATTCCCAGTTTTCATCAGTTTCTGTATCTACCACACCATAAGCTATAGGAAACATATCATCATTGCCATCTTTGGCGGTGGCGCCAAGCAATACACCCCCATCCTTATATTTTATAAATGTTCCATCCATAAAAATTAGAGGTCGACATCCTTTTATGAAACCCAATAGTGAAGCATAAAAACAAATGAACAGACGTCTGAATCGACCTTCAATTGTTTCGTACTCTGTAATGCTGCCGGGGTTGGTTTGAACAATGGCATCGCAATACCACCGAATTCGGTCATAAGATAGTGATATATCACCATAAATCTCCTTCATAGCCAGCTCCTTACCATGCCAAGCTTGATGATACGGCAATTGAACACCATATTCCCGATGAATATCTTTTACAATGTCAGTCGGCTTATATAATGGCATATCTTGAAGTTTATCTTTAACAATGTTCGAAACCCAACATTTCGAAGCCTTCAGATGCGACCGGACTTGCATCCCTCCTCCACATGTATGGTTACCGTTCATTTTTTTAATTGCAAACTTTTCACCATTACCAAGTCGAGAAGCATAGATACGCCATTCACATTCTTCATATGCACATTCCACAGTAACTCGCTCACGATCGTTCTTCATGAACACAAAATCTCTGCAATTTGCGATACAAAAGTTGCGAATGCTGTCACGAAGAGTTTCGACATTTCTGAACTCCTGACCAACACCCTCTATACAGCTTTTCCAAGCATCCAATGAATTTCTTTAACTTCCTTCCTCTTCAATTGCAGCTCTCGTTTCTTCAACAACTTGGACAAAATTACTTGAGCTACTCTTTGAAATATTTTTGGATCTCCAACTAATTTCAGCACCATGGGATGAGCCACTGTCCATACAAAACGATAAACATAATTTCAGCACACTTATTAATGTTCTTTTAGCTTCAAATGAACAAAATAAAATTTCAAATATGAAATACCTGGTATTGATTACCGCATCAGCAGCTTCGATCAAGCTTGGAGAATGAGTAACAACCATCTCGATCACTGCCGCATTTAAGTTCACATGTATTTGATGCATGTTATGAACATCTTTATCGCTCATGAGCGTAACAAGCATTCTAGATTTATTTGGAATATAAAACTTAATTTCTATCATTGTAGAAGATAAATGTCTCCACCTTTCCACTATTTTTTTGAATATTTGATCAAGAGTTGTGTCCTCACAGATGGAAATAATAACAGCTTCGCTACCGTAACAACAAATGGCCATGAAAATCGGGCTACTACTGTTCTTTGAAGCCATGATAATGAAAATAGGAGGGATCAGCACAAATGATTTGGAGACAATTCTTGAAGCTCAGCTCTGTTATAACAAAGTCAGACGAAGAGTGCAGAATTAGAGGCACATCAGCAAAATATCTCTGTTAAAACAAAGTTAGAGGCACACCTGATCTTAATTCCCCACACCCTAAGGCAAAACAGAAGAAGATGGCACACTGGAGCAGAACAAGGCATTCATAAACAAAGAAAACAGTTAAGTTAATTCCCCACACCCTATGGCAAAACGAAACAAGATGGGTAATCTGTTTATCAAAGAAGACAAGACTCCAGTTCAAACAGATGGGTAATCTGCATATAATCTGCTTGCCGGATGGAGTTCAAACAGAAAAATGGAGTTCTCTCTCAACTCCAGTTAGTTTCCAACGGCAAATAGGTGTGGCAAACAGGCCCTACAGACTCTTCTCCCGCCTTCAAAACTCTTCACTGGACTTCCAACGGTAACCTTCTCCTGCCTTCAAACCAAAAAGCCTTCCGTTGGCCCCCCCAATAAGCATACAGTCCGTTGGAAACTCAAAGAACAGAGAACTTCAAACCAAAAAGCCTTCCGTTGGCCCCCCGATAAGCATACAGTCCGTTGGAACCTCAAAGAACAGAAAACTATGCAAAACTATGCTTGTGGAGCTCCAAAGAACAGAGGACTTCAAACCAAAAAGCCTTCCATTGGCCCCCGACTGGCATACAGTCCGTTGGAACCTCAAAGAACAGAGGACTATGCTTGTGGAGCTCCAAAGTCTTCTCTGGAATTCCAACGGTCACCTTCTCCCGCCTTCAAACCGAATATGGCTTCCGTTGGCCATGCGAACAGGGATTACGGAAACTCCAAACGACTAACTTCCTCCCGCCTTCAAACCAAATCTCCTCTTCCGTTGGCCAGGGATTACGGAAACTCCAAACGTCTTAATTTCCCGCCTTCAAAATACTAGATCGGGGCATATTCGGCACATTTTCTTGAGACATTTTTCCTCCCAGGGACCGAGAATTATAGTTTCGAGAGCCGTTGGACCGAAAGTTTCATTTTTGGTCAATAGGGACGGTTTGTTATACCCGAGTCATCCGGAGGGTGGGGAGTTAATTTCTCCTAAAAAAATAGTTGTATCTCACGTGACACGGGAGGAAGAGTACTTTTGGAAGGAGTCCATCTTCTTCCCCGATTCCTACCGGCGGAGAGGTTTAGGACTCCATTTTCCATTCCTTAAGCACCAAATTTTGGCTATAAAAAAAGAAACACCTTCCCTCCTCTGAAGCATCCACCTTAAAGCCCTTGATTAGAGTTGGATTTTTGAGCTTTTCGTAGAGGATTTGCCGTCGTTTGGGCCATGAGATTTCATCGGGAGCAAGGTGAGGTTGCTAATCCTTCTTTTCTTCTTCTGTTTTCGGTCTTCTAGCTGTTATTGCCGCTTGATTTGAGCCGGCGAGATGCTGGAGGGGTGTGAACAAGGTCTCCCCTATTTTATTCTTCTTCCTTAGTTCTTGCCGACCACTACCGGCCGTGGCCCGTTGGAGGGGTCGTCACCATTGCCACCGTCGGATGCCGCTGCAGGTCACCGTCCACCAGCCTTCCCGCTGCTCGATTTGAGAACGAGAGCCCGTAGTCTCCCCTATTTGGGAAAGAAGACTTTTCTCTCTCTTCTCTTTTCTTTCTCCTCTCTTTCTATCTCTTCACTCTTTCTCTCTCTACTCTTCTATCTTTCTCTCTCTATATGTTTTAGTAGACCAATGGTGGGTTTAAGTACTTTGTGAATTTGGGCTACCCTTGGACGGGTCTCAAGCTAGCATTGAACAACTAGAGGCTCCAAGCCGATATTGCAAACTAAAAAAATTTTCAGATCAGTATATGCGACCTTAGGAGGGTTACAGAATGACATTATGCGGCTTTAGGAGAGTTACGAGATGGCGTTATGCGGCCCTAGGAAGGTCCTTGGATCAAAATTATGCAACTCTAGGAGGAGGTTCAGGCTGACTTTATTATGATCATCTACCATAATTCATGGGGTGGTTATGACTGATGATGAGGTCTGGCTCTGTAGGTGAGCAATTGCCTGAGCAAGAAAGCGTTGAGCAGGATACTTTGCCCCTTGGTTCATAAATCGAGGAGTAGATCGGTTTTTGCTGTATTTGAGTCTATCATTGGTGGAGGTAAGAATCTCTTAAACACAATAATCTATATGATTATGAAAAATTTGTAAGTAGATGTATTATATATTCATGACTGAAATAAATAATTCATGTTGTTATTTGTATGATTGCGAGTATTCTACATATTTTGGTATGTATATTATGTGCTGATGATTTGATGATGTGATTTTACTTCGTCTACCTCTGCATAAAACTTATTAACTAGTGATTTGTTATAGAAATCATGTAAAGTGTACATAAATTAAGGAAAATCATGATATTGATGTAATTATAAGATGGGGTATGGGAGGCATCTGGACTAGTTGGTCATGGAAGAAATGTGGTGTATGTGATGGATCAGTCTTGGACTGAGTTGCAGCATTATGTTGGCCTATTACGAGCTGGAGCATGGTTGTAACTAGTCCAATACCAAAAAATCAATTCCAAATAATGAATTGTAGGTTAATCATAGTTGTGACATGATTAAATTGAATTTTATATAATTGTAAGAGTGGAAAAAAGAGAGGGCATTTGCATTAGCCGGCTATGTGTGAAAAATGGTATGTCAATTGTGGGTTAAGTTGTGATATTATGATTGTCGTCCATAGGCTGAAGCATGGTATGTGTTTGGTTTGGCATAAGTTGGAGCTTGACTGGGATTAGTCCAATACCGGAATCAAATCAAGATGATAAATTATGCTTAACTATAAGTATATTGAATTTTTCATAACTATGAGATCGGGAACAAGAGGAGTAACTAGACTATCTGACCACTGTGAAACATGATATATGTGATATCAGCTGCGATTGAGATGCAATATTATGGTTATTGGCCATGGCAGGAAATATAGTATGTGTTTTGGCCTATCATGGGCTAGAGCATGGGCGGGACTAGTCTAGTGCTGGAATAATAATGCTGTCAGGATATGAGTTGTGTTAATCGGTTAATGATAAGTAATTCAACTGAATTGCTGTTGAATAGAGTTGCTGATTTGGTGACATATGATATGTATCTCGAGACTTCCATTTATGGTGATATATATAATTAAGTTCCCATATCGTTAAACTTGAAATATATGATGGTATGGTTATAACCATTGGAGCATTATACTAATTTTTATCTGCTTTGTATTTGCTAAAAAATGTTCTCCATATTCAAGCTGGTGTGTGTGCATGGAGAATTTTTTGGGCTGAAAAGTTAATATATATCCATTTGTTGCTTTTTTTTTTCAGAGTTACAAGATGTTTATTTGAATGGATTGCACGTAGAGTTCGAGTATCAGAGTTATTAGTTAGTTTTTCCTAATATCGATGAACATTTAAAAATTTCATAAATTGAACAAGTTAGTTATTTGATTATGATGGATTTATTTAGTTAGATTAATTGGCTATTAATTATTGATTAAATTTCTAGAATTATTTAAAATTTGTTTATTTTAGGCCTTGCATGATCTCTAGAGCATTATTCTAGGGTTGATGTGACCGTGTCATGTGGTTGACCCAGATGCAGGGTCGGCCTATGATACCGCTTGGATCAATTTGCAATCCAATAGAAGTGGGAGAAAAGATGAACGATTTCTTGTGTAAGGAGGAAGATAACTTTCATTCAAATAACTTGGATGCCTCCTCATTACAATTCATAACTATTTATAGGCAAGTCATGGGTAACATGAGAAGACAAAAGAAAATGGAAGCTCAAGAGTCACCTTAATATGGGTAACTCACATAATTAAAGACATTAAAGCCAAAACTAAATTCTCTTAAAGAACTTAAAAGGTCAAAAGATACTTGCTTCTTAAAATACCTATAATGTTCCAACCATAACTCTGATTTTAATGTTCTTAGGCTTGTTGGAAAGAAGAGAAAGAGACCTGAAACTTTCATCTCAATAACTTTTCTAAATTTGGCCATTTAATACTCTAAAAATGGCATGCAAGTTGTATGACATCCATGCACCTGCATCATACTCCCCCGGTTGAAGCTCAACTCGTCCTCGAGTTGTCCAATGCCTCTTCATCATCATGATATGGAATTAGATCAGGTAGCAGAAACTCCATAGTCATCGGAAAGTTCAATTTGATAGGCATTTTCTCCAATACGCTTAAGAACTCGAAATGGTCTATCGGCACGATCTTGTAATTTGCTATATCGTCCATGGGGGAATCGTTCTTTACGAAGATGAATCCATACAAGATCACCTTCTTTAAATGATGCCGAACGTCGATACTTATCAGCTCTCTCCTTAAACTTTTGATTGCTCTTTTCAATCTTGGATCAAACTTGCTCATGCATCTTTTTGATTTCATTAGCCCGTGCTTCTGCATCACCGCTAAATCGAACAACATGAGGAAGGGGAGCTAGATCAAGGGGACCATTAGGATTGCACCCAAAGACGATCTCAAAAGGACTAGCACCGGTAGTAGAACTACTTAAGTGGTTGTAAGCAAACTCCGCTTGAGGAAGAATTAAGTCCCATTGCTTCTTGTTGTTGCCCAAATAACTTCGAATAAGATTGCCAAGGCTTCGATTTACCATTTCCATTTGATCATCGGTTTGTGGATGATGAGAAGAACTGAACTGAAGTTTGGTGCCCAATTTCGCTCATAGAGTCTGCCAAAAGTGTCCTACAAATTTTGGATCTTGGTCCGAAGTGAAAGTCTTTGGGATGCTGGGAAGTTTGACGATCTCTCGAAAATAAGGATCAGCAATTTTAGATGCATCATAGGTCTTCTCGCAAGGTACAAAATGTGCCATTTTAGATAATCGATCAACAACCACCATGACCGAATCCTTTCCATGTTGAGTGCGAGGAAGACCAAGGACGAAATCAATACTTACATCCTCCCATGGAGCTTGAGGTACAGGAAGAGGAGTATAAAGGCCGGTGTTTTGAGCTCGGCTTTTGGCAATATGGCAGGTTCGACATAAGTTGACATGTCTCTCTACATCGTTTCTCATCTTCGGCCAAAAGAAATTTTCTTTGACAAGGATTAAACTCTTGTCTTGGCCAAAGTGTCCTCCAAGTCCTCCATTGTGGGCTTCTTTGATGATTGCTTGGCGAAGAGAGCAATTAGAAATACATAATTGGTTACCTTTAAACAAGTAACCTTCTTGAATTGAATAATCTTCATGAGGAGCATCACTGCATCGAGCCCAAATCTCGCCAAAATAGTCATCATTAAAATAGAGATCTTTGATGAAATCAAAACCGATTACCTTAATCTCCAAGGTTGACAACAAAGCATGTCTTCGACTAAGAGCATCCGCAACTTGATTGAGACTTCCGGATGGTGAAGGTAAAAGATTGTAAAAATTCAATCCTCTTGGTATGTCTTGCACTAAGCTTGTGTTGAGTATTGAGAAATTGCAAGGCTTCATGATCGGAGTGGAGAACAAATTCCTTAGTTACAAGATAGTGCCGCCAATGATGAAGAGCCTCAACAATAGCATAAAATTCTTTATCATATGTTGAATAGTTCTTTCGCCCATCTCTAAGTTTGGCACTAAAGAAGGCAATAGGGCGTCCTTCTTGACTAAGCACCGCGCCAATGCCCACATTAGAGGCATCATAATCCACCTCGAAAACTTTTTCAAAATCTGGCAAGGCAAGGATAGGGGCCGTTGTCTTTAATACCTTAAGCTTTTCAAAACTTTCTTAAGCCTTCATAGTCCATTGATAGGATCCACCTTTCATACAATTTGTGATGGGGGCTATAATAGAACTGAAATGCCGTATAAACCTTCGATAAAATGTGGCCAACCCATGAAAACTCCGGATCTCGTAAATGGTACGAGGTACTGGCCAACTAGAGATAGCTTCAATCTTCTTAGGATCAACTTTGATGCCGTTGGCGGTGACCATATAACCCAAAAATATTAGGCTATCGGTCAAGAAGTCGCATTTGCAAAGGTTGACATAGAGCTTCTCCTTTGCAACATCATAAAAATTTGTCTAAGATGCTCCAAGTGTTGCTCTTGATTCCTGTTATAGACCAAAATGTCATCAAAGTAAACAACGACAAATTTACCTATATAAGGCTTGAAGATTTGATTCATGAGGCGCATGAATGTGCTTGGTGCATTAGAGAGCCCAAATGGTATCACAAGCCATTCATATAGTCCATCTCTTGTCTTGAATGCCTTCTTCCATTCGTCATCCGGTCTCATGCAAATTTGATGATAGCCACTTCGAAGATCAAGCTTGGAGAAGATGCAAGCGCCGGCAAGTTGATTTAACATGTCGTCTAGCCGAGGGATTGAAAAACGGTATTTGATGGTGATTTTGTTAACAGCTCGGCTATCAATACATATGCGCCATGTTCCATCCTTTTTGGGGACAAGTAAGGCATGAACCGCACATGGACTCATGCTTTCATGTACCAAATCTTTGGCCACCAACTCGTTCACTTGTCTTTGCAATTCTTCATGCTCCTTGGAACTCATTCTATATGCCGCATTGTTTGGTAAAGTTACACCTGGCACAAGATCAATGCAATGTTGAATTTCCTTATTGGTGGAAGACCAGAAGGAATTTCATCGGAAGCCACATCTCGAAATTCTTGCAAAAAAGAAGTAATCTTGGGTGGCAATAAATTGCCCTCCGAGTTAAATTCCACCCCTATGAGAGCATATGCTTGGGAGGCTTCTCGAATTTCAACTTCAAATTCTGCCATAGACAAAAAGGTACTTCCCTATCCCTTAATGGGTTTGGGTGTGTTGTCCATTTTTGAAGGCCCAAGGGTTATTTTGACACCATCCTTTAAGAATGCATAAGTATTTTTGTATCCATCATGAACGACCCTCCTATCAAATAACCATGGCCTCCCCAAAAGTAAATGGCAAGCATCCATAGGAACCACGTCGCACCATATTTCATCACGATAATTTTTTCCAACTGAAAATTGAACAAGGCAACGTTGGAAAATTTTTACCTCATTTCCTTTCTTGAGCCAAGAAAGAGAATATGGGTGGTGATGAGGTTCTGTCTTAAGTTTCAACTTTTCCACCATCTTCATTGAGACGCAATTCTCGCAACTTCCTCCATCGATAATGTCATTGCAAATTTTGCTATGAGCCGTACATCGAGTATGAAAGATGTTGTGCCGGAGCCACATGTGATCATCTTCGCTTCATATTGAATTCAGGGTTCGTCGGACCACAAGAGCTTCACCATGATCACTATATGTAATGTCTTCTTCAATTTCATCATATATAGAATCTGACTCATTTTCTTCACCATCACCTTCTTCGACAAGAGAAACCATTCTTCTATTTGGACACTCAGAAGCAATGTGCCCATAGCCAGAACACTTGAAACATTGAGGTCGAGATGATGTTGGCCGAGAAGAAGATGAAGCATCTTTTTTCACTGTCGTGGTTGGCTTGGATGTAGAAGACGAATGAGACTGCGATGCACTCCTCTGGTTAGGAATGCCCTCACACTTGAAATTTCAGCCTTCAGGAGCATTTGTTGAACCCTTTTCTCGCCGTTGTTGAAGTTGGTGTTCCACTTTAATAGCAAGTTTAATAACATCATTAAGAGAAATAAAAGAATGGAGGTGTACCATATCATGGATGTCACGCCTCAATCCGCTAAGGTGACGAGCTATTGTTTGCTCTTCGGGCTCCGCTACACCACAACGAACCATAAGATTGTCGAACTCTTCAGTGTACTCCACGGTTCGCATCCCTTGAGTGAATTGATACATAGTGAGAAATGTATCTTGAAGGTAATTTTTGGGAAGGTACTTTTTGCGAAGCTCTTTCTTCATTTTCTTCCAAGTATGAATCTTGGATTTGCCCTCCTTTGCTCTTTGCAACTTGAGGCGCTCCCACTAGATTGATGCATGCTTTCGAAGCTTGATGGCTACGATCTTGACTTTAAGCTCATTGGGGACCTCTTTGTAGTCAAAGATTCGCTCAACAGTGTTGAGCCAATCTAGAAAGATGTCGGGTTGCATTTTTTCTTCAAACTCAGGAATGTCTACCCTGATGTCTGTAAATCGAAATTGATGACGATGTTGGTGAGATGAAGAAGAGTTGTTCCTCCTACCACGACGTGAACTTTGGTCACGGAAGGTGCTGTGATCTTCTTCAGTGGTGCCGCCCTCCTCTTCACTCGGATTTTGCTCATAACGAGCCAAACTTTCGGTAAGATTTTGGACTTGCCGCTGCAACTCATCATTCTCTATGTCGCGAGGATCTCGTTCTCTTCGAGGTTCTTCATCGCTAGAAGGACCTTGGTTGCCTCGGCTTGCCATGGTTGGTTGAAGCTTGCGTTAACACCACCACGAGAAATGTGATAGGATTCCTCTCAAAACGTCAAGAGATGATAACCTCACTCTGATACCACTTGATACCGCTTGGATCAATTTGCAATCCAATAAAAGTAGGAGAAAAGACGAACAATTTCTTGTGTAAGGAGGAAGATAACTTTCATTCAAATAACTTGGATGCCTCCTCATTACAATTCATGACTATTTATAGGCAACTCATGGGTAACATGAAAAGACAAAAGAAAATGAAAGATCGAGAGTCACCTTAATATGGGTAACTCACATAATAAAAGACATTAAAGCCAAAACTAAATTCTCTTAGAGAATTTAAAAGGTCAAAAGACACCTGCCTCTTAAAATACCTATAACTTTCCAACCATAACTCTGATTTTAATGTTCTTAGGCTTGTTGGAAAGAAGAGAAAGAGACATGAAACTTTCATTTTAATGACTTTTCTAAATTCAGCCATTTAATACCCTGAAAGTGGCATGCAAGTTGTATAACGTCCATACACCTGCATCAGCCTAACCCATAGGCGACTGAGGTAGTCGTCTAGGACCCCTGAGGATGATAGTGTTATTTCGATGATTAACACAACCATTGAAGGAATATCAAATTAATAAAATAGCTTAACGTGATACATCACTAATGAATACGACACCTTCGATACATTCATGATATATTGAGAGAATGAGATCAAGAAATCTTCCAATGATTAACAACGGGATAAAATTTGTAGTAGAAAAGTAATAGAGAACTTTTAATCTAATTCAGCAAAGTTTCAAGTGAAATATACTCTTAAGGGCAAAACAGTCATTTTATTGTTAAGGGTATGTAGTTCTATCGTGGCTTACACTCAAAATTACTTGAAATATGGTTCATTGATTATATAAATTAGTCTAACCTTAAGATGTAGGAAAGTGTGAATTAGTCGACCCCAGTACAAGTGGAGTCGACCCTGGCACATCTTGGAACCATCTGGCATACCTCTGCAAAAATGGTACAGATGAACAGTAAGTGGAGCCGACCCCATGTATCTTTGAGCCGACCCCAGGTGAGGAGCCGACCCCAAAGAACCTTGAGCCGACCCCAGTTTGAAGCCTCAAGAAAACAACTCTCTGGAATTCACTGAGAGAGTCGACCCCAAGATTCCTTGAGCCGACCCCAAGAACACTTGAGTCGACCCCAATGGAGCCGACCCCAACTGAACATGAGTCGACCCCAAGGATATGTGTTCAAAACCATGTTTTTGGAATCCCTGAGAGGGTCGACCCCAATGGAACTTGAGTCGACCCCACTGTAGCACGGGTCGACCCCAAGAAAGCTTGAGTCAACCCCAGTGAAAGCAGCCGAAAATACAAGGTTCTGTGGTTCTTGAGAAGGCCGACCCCACTGTAGCAGGGGTGGACCCCAGAAAAAGTTGGGTCGACCCCAGAGGAAGTTGAGTCGACCCCAAGTCTGATGAACAGTAAGTTGACTCGACCTTAGGAAGGTTTGGGTCGACCCCAGCACGGACAAGGGGATAACGGCTAGTTCTGCATAAGTACTTTTTGACCTCCCAACGGCTAGTAATGGCTAGTTTTTCAAATCTAACCAATGGGGAGTGACCAATAGAGGTGGAAAAGTATTTAAAGTGATACTATTCATCAGAGGAAGTATCTTTGGTCAAAAAATCAATAGTTCATTCAAGTAAAAGCAAGCCCTAGCA
Organism: Phoenix dactylifera; assembly: GCF_009389715.1. NCBI lineage: Eukaryota > Viridiplantae > Streptophyta > Magnoliopsida > Arecales > Arecaceae > Phoenix > Phoenix dactylifera. The sequence goes on from NW_024068156.1 coordinate 109,631, forward strand.
TCCTTCGTCAAGGTTCTCCATTTAAGTCTCAAAAAGGAGGTGGTTGAGTAATCTGAGTGTGCATTCAACAGCTCCACCAAACCATTGTGAAGTGAAGTAACCTTGGCAAAGAAGAGAAGAGCATCCTCAAAGCGATAACTATTTTCTCAGCTCTTCTATTAGTGTAAAATTGTTATATTTGCTCTTTTAGAAGTTTCAAACTTTCTTCTTAATTACTTTGTAAGGTTTATTGGTGAGCCCGTAAAACCAACGGTGTAGGTTGTTGGTGAGCCCGCAAAACCAACATAGATTTTTGGTGATCCCGGAAAACCAAAGTGTAAAGGTTTTTGGATTGTGAACATGGAAAACAATCCAACTGTAATCCGCGGGATTATAGTGAATTTCCAAGGGAACGCTTGGAGAGTGGACGTAGGTGCTTAGGAGAGCACCGAACCACTATACTTCTTGTGTGTTTGTATTGTGTATTGTTCTAACTTCACCACACACACTCAATTTATATTAACTAAACCACTCACTCATCAATTGATTTAATTAAGGGATTGAAAATTTAGAAAAACCAATTCACCCCCCCCCCCTCTTGGCTTGTCACCTTGGGCAACAACCCCGGCCCAAAAAAAGGCCCACCACAATCTGTAGAGCTACAATAAAGGCTACGCCACTATGGGTTACTTCCTTTGCAGCTTCGCTACTTCGCTGTGGCCTGTGGCCTATGGGAAATTGCTTCAGCTTTCAAGATGACAAGACATGGGAGAGAAGTCCCAATCCCATCGCAGCCAGGTCCCTAGGAACAGTCGAAAGAACTTTGACAGCAGCGTGGCGGTGGATGGGAGGTCCGGAGGTGTTGAATTTATGATCAGAGACCACTACGGTAAATTGGTCGTAGCAGGAGGTCGCCGCACGCCAGGACTCACCGTAGTTGGGATAGAGCTTCGGGCAGCCTAGGAGGGTATATCATATGCGAGGCGGATGCTCGGTGCCGAGCGGGTGCACATCGAGAACTCATCTATAGTGATTGATTGGATACAGGATGCGGACAGGTATGGAGATGGTCATCCACTTATTCGTGAGACTCGCAGGTTGATTACGGAGCTGGATGAGTACCAGGCATCACATGTATTTCGGGAGACGAACAGGGCAGCAGATTGGGTCGCCTCCTATATTGCATGGCATTCCGAAAAGTTTCTATGGACGTCCACAGTAGAGCTCCCTCTTCCTTTGTACTTTTTATTTTTTTTTGATTTGGCAGAATGTGCTCATATTAGAGCTATATAAATTGCCGTTTTTACTAAAATAAATAAATAAATATATAAAAAAAAATCCACCTGCGTGTGAAGCTGGTATAACCTCTGGCTATTGGTCATATTCGGCTACTCCTTGTCCTTGCCGCCTTGGTCCCAAATCCCATCACTGTAGCACTGTTCTTCCTTCGCAGGCAGCAGCTGTTCCGAAAGCGGCAAACAGGCACTTCCCGTGACCCCATCTTCCCCATTGCTGCTCTTCTCGGCATTCTCGCTCAGCCGGCGGCAGACTACCCCTGAACCCTTGGCACTACCCTTTCAACTCCGGCAGCTCGCTCCAAATCTCTTTTCCCAGCGCCGAACTGGCGACGCCGAGAGAGGAGGAACCCCCCATCCACCCTCTTTGGAATCCGTCGAGGAAAGATGGTATTTTTCTTCTATTATCTCTTCCGCTTTCTTCTCTTTTGCATCATTCGTTCTTTTTCTAGGTTTTAGGGATTTATTTCTCTCTCATTTTGACTGTTACTTTGAGGGATTTAATTCCTATGTTGCGTGCGTGCCATCTCTGATCCCATGGATTTCTTGGGGTTTTTGCTACCGATATCTGCTCTCTTCTTCTTGTTCTTCATCTGTTTTCATTTCCTTCGTGTGTGTTGTGGGTGCTTCGGAACCAACAGACGGTGGATTACCCTAGCTTCAAGCTCGTGATCGTTGGGGACGGCGGGACAGGTGACCCTTTCTTTATTTCTTTACTCTTTCTTTTTCTCTTTATTTCTTTCCTTTTTTTGTTTTTTATAATTTTCTTTCCTCTTCCTACACTGATCCATAGTTTTAGGCGATTAAGTTCTTTCTTTTGGCTCTTTCTTGATCCATATTTTTTGGTTGATTGATCGGACGAAAGAGAACTGATTTTTAAAAAGTTTTGTGATCTGCTGCAGGGAAGACTACCTTCGTCAAGAGACATCTCATGGGGGAATTTGAGAAGAAATATGAATGTAGGTGTCTGACATACCCAGAAATATATGTTCTCTTTTTTTAATATTGATTACTTTCCTTTTATTTAAAAAAATGATCGAGTTCTTGGCTTCTTTGGCAGCTACCATTGGTGTCGAAGTCCATTTCTTGGATTTGCACACCAACTGTGGAAAGGTCCAGTTCGACTGCTGGGATACTGCAGGACAGGAGAAGTTTGGTGGGCTTAGGGATGGATATTAGTGAGTCATCGCTTCTAATCTTTCTCTGCTCTTTCATATTTTTATGTGCTTCTCTCTAGTTTTGCTCCATCCTGTTAGTTTTCTGTATCTTCTATTTTTTTGCTGTGAACATCAGCTTTATTAATTTGATGGTTTTCGTGCGAGTGGGTTGTGTACTTTCCCCTTGAGAGTGTCGGTTTTTTTTTTTTGGGTGTTAAAAGAAAGAGGTAGGGGAGAAGGAAGGGACAAGCCCACCTCCGCATAGCAGCCCCCACTAGGCCCCCACCCCGCCAGGAAAATGTTCAATATAGGCAGATAAGTTTTACTCATACCCTTCGCACCCAAGGGTGAGTACGTCATACCTAGCACCACCAAAGCTTCCATTGGACCAATAAACGCTCATAGACCTCATGTCCAAGCAGTGTCACCACATTTTAATCGACGCGCAGGGCGATTCGAACTTGAAACCATGCGGTTAGAAAACAACGCCGTTCTACTAAGCTACCACCTTGGTGGCTTGAGAGTTGTCTTTGCATGCTTCATTCTGGTCTATATTGGGTTTTTGGACAGAATTCATATCAATCAGGGCCGACCCGACCCTTAAAGAGTTATTTGATGTATATATTTCATTTTGTATAAAATCAGGGATAAGGGATTTTCTTATACTTTCAAATACAATTAATAATCAAAACTAGCTTGCTGTTGGGTATCTGCTTTATTGATATGCATTGCCAGTGACCTTTAAATCTTAATATGTATCAAAATCTATTTTGCTGCTGCATTGCTATCGTATTTTCTTTTTCATCATTTTTTATAAAAAAAATAGTGAGTTCGCCTTAGACTCTGAAATACATTGAGCCGCCCATGCGCAGATGACAAGTTTGGAGCATGACACGTAGCGGCAAAATAGAGGCTTATAGTTTGCATAAGAGATTAACGTTTGTACATAGCAACAAAATAGAGGCTTGACTTCGTGCAAAATATTCCACATAAAGAACAAGATAAATGGCTTTTGTTCAACAAGCATCAAATTCACACGGTGCAACATAGTTTGGTATAGTTTGTTGCATTTGATGCAAGTGAGGAAAGTGTGGCCAACAATAGCTTAGTCTTGTTTCAAACTAATACCAAGCCATGTGCATTCAGCATGGCTTGAAATAAAACTCTCATTTTATCATTAAAAAAACAAAAAACATTACGTATGTACTTGATGCGCATGGCAAGAAGGATCCAACAAGTGGCTTTCAGTGCAAGGAAAGAGTATAGCTTTTGCATTTTATTTGTAGCGCTCTCTCCCTCTCTGAGGTGGAGTTAAACCCAACATCCAAGAAAGGTACATTTCACCAAAACATGAAAAAATCTGAACAAGAGCAAGCTAAGGAGATAAAGAATTAATCCAAAAGGTTGTAATAATTTCCTCTCACGGGACCTGCTAACCAGTTGGAATTACCATTCGAGCTAAGTGCTTAGTGATCGAGAGAGTTGTTAATTCTCCAGATAGAAGGGACGCAAAGTGTCACGCCCCCGGCCCGAGATTGCGAGCCGGGGGTAATCTCGGGTTGGGGTCCGCGCCAACCGCCGCACACCCGTAGGAAACTCTCCCTACGAGCATGCAAGGCATCTTAACCAAACATCTCAATTATATAAATCTAAAATAATTTAACTGAATAAATGTAACTTATTCTATCGATTAACTTAAGTCATAAGGTCTCATAGTTCTAGATACGCAGCGGAACAGTAATTTACCAACATGCAGAAATCTAGTTCTTAAAATAACAAAACCTTGCAATGTCCAGCAATCATAATAAATGTCCAAAATAACAGATCAACTTAAATAACCCTAATTTAAGATAACTTGTGCCACAATCCTTCTAGTCGCTCTCCCATTTTGGAACCCCCAATAGGCTAGTTCTTGGAATCTGTAAAACAACAATAAATTATATAATGAGCTAAACAGCCCAGTAAGTAATGAACAGTCTAACTAGATAAATCAAGCTGTAGAAAATAAATATATATGCAGTTCCAAGGTACAAGTCAAATATTTCTTAAATTCTTTAGATTCTTTTCACGGTTTCGAGATTCTTTCACATATTTAATTCATCTCGTCGATCCTGAACTATGACCACATGTTCCCTGTGGCAGGGTCATCAACACCGACTAATCTTCTTGCGGTAAGTCCTTCAGGACAGTCAATTGCTAACGTATCTGCCCCCATTGGCGGGGTCCTCAACATAGCCAGGTCGAAATTCAATTAGTTCTCTATTTCATATTTCAGTCATGAAAACATGCAGTGTCAAAACCAAATATCGTTCATATCTTAATTTCTTTCAATTTATCAGATTCAACTCAACAGCCAGGAACTATGGCCACATGTTTCCTGTGGCAGGGTCATATCATCGACTATTCTTCTTGCGGTACCAATGTATTAGCCCCCATTGGCAGGGTCCTCAATATAGCCCGACTGCAAGTCTGAATCTATTTCAAGTCATTATCTTTTCTTACATTATGTTCAGTGTTCCAAGCCGAAAAGTACAATGTCAGAGCAATTAAATACAATTCAAATCTGAAGCAAATACGTTCAATCAGAGCCATACAATATTCAAAAAATATACATATAATCCATGCATCAAATTCGAAATCACGAATAATTCGATTCGTAAAACAGATATTTAGTTTTCCGATAAATCTAGTAAAGAGGTTACATCACTTACCTTGTGAACGCGATCCACAATAAATCCAATTAATTCCGTAAATCCCTCGCAGAACCTAATATCCAAAAATCATATTCTTCTTTTAAAATTCATCACAATATATGTATACAAAAACTTAAATTTTAATATTCTCCCATGGCTGATCCTACAGAAGTGCCTAGCACCCCGAGTTCGGGTTCATACCCATAAACCACCCCCTCTCTTTATTCATTTTTTTTTCTTTTTCCTTCTTTTCTTTTTTTTTCTTTCTTTTCTTTTTCTTTTTCCTTCTTTTTCTTTTTCTTTTCTTTCCTTTCCTTTTCTTTTTCCTTTCTTCTCTTCTTCTCTAGAAACTTCTCCCGATTTCTTTCTTCCTTCCCCTTCGGCGAAACAGGGGATCCGTGACCCCCCCGCCCCCTTCTTCTTCCCTCTCGGTCGAGCCCAAAGGCGGCCGTGGTGGCCGGCTCTGACAGCGGCAGGAGGTGGCGGAACAAGCCCGGCCACTCCCGACGGCGGGCGGCGGCGAACAAGGCCAGCGGCGGAGCACTCGGCCGACTGATTTTTTGGACCCAAGTTCCGGCGATTGGCCGGTTCCAAAACCTCAACACATCATGGCTAATCACCAAGAGAGGAGAAGGCCTTACCTCAGCCCCGACGAAAGTCCGGCAGCTTTCTTCCTCTCCGGCGGTAAGGAAGAAGAAGACCCCTTGTACCGAAGAAGACCCAAAGCCCTCTATCTCCCTCTCTCTTTCGCTCTCTCTCTCTCTCTGCCGGCAGCCCGAGGAGGAAGAACTCAGGCATGGCGGCTCTACCTCGAGTGGTCTCAAAGGGGAGGAGAATGCCCTAAAACTGGGGATCCCGGCTTCTTCGGGATGGATCCCCTCCACCTCCTCACCGTATGCCCTCACGTGCAACGCACGTGAGGCCAGAACTGGTGGCTGGGCCGGTCAAGTGGACCGGGCCCAGTTCGGTTCAAAGCTTGGGTCTCACATTCTTCCTCCCTTAAAATAATTTTGTCCTCGAAATTAACTCACTTAAAGTTTCAAATTATGAAAATATGGAAACATCATATCATTCCCGAGCTCCTAAACAATCCTCATCTCGAAATGTAAGCTCACAAGATTTTGGCAAAATCATGGCATCTTAAAACTTAATCCTTTCCATATATGATTCATAGCAAGTTTTTTTTTTTTTGATCTCTTTCGAATTAAGACTAACCTTCCATCCTTGGATTAAAATGCCATAATTCTTTTTCCGAATAAATTAATTGCTCTTGATTAATTCTACATAGAAATTTAATCAGTTAAATGTAAGTAGGAGAAAGCTTTAGCATCAAATGCTCCTCATTTTTTTTTCCATGAAATAATGATGAACCTTTGTCTTAGAAAAACCTCAAGCCCTTTCAAATAGATAGATTAATAGGAGATCCATGTTAAAGTATTCTAGATCTAAGTCCAATCAAGTAACCACCAATTCGTTAATGCTACATTTAGGATGCCCAAGATTCTCCCAAGCACTATCAACAATAGAAAACCCATGGGTGAAAATTACATAGCTACCTCTAGATTATTCATAGAATCAACAACATTTTTCACTGCTAGAAGATTAACTTAAGTCTTCCAGTAATTCTACTTATCAATACAACTTCATCTTATCATAAGAAAGGTCCAATACCTCCAAATTTGGTTCTTTTTGTGGATGATGTAAATCAAACTTCTCTCTCTCATCAATAAAAATCAACGTCTTAATTTTGAATAAGAACATCAAGTTTCTTTGTCAATATATCAATTGCTCTTGATTAACCGATCTATCACAAGATTAGATCATAAACAACTCTAATCCACCCCTAGTGGAATATTCATCAAAGTCAGTTGACAACCTCAAGTTCTTTCAAATAGAGGGTTGATATTAATTGAAGAAGTACAAGCTTCAGATTTAGGAGGAAATAGGTCTACACCAAAATATTCCAGATCCAAAATCAAAATCGATGATCTATTAATTCTAGTCTCAAGATGTTAATCATTTCCTTAGCATGACATAAAATTAGAGAACCTATGATAGTGCAGCGACATCCAAAAATTCAAAATCAAATCAAGTCTTTTGTTATTAAAACTTGCCGAATTAAAGGGATAATACTTCTGACCAACTTAGAAAAATAGTTCCGACCACTACGCTTTCACTGCGCACTCTGATTCAAACCATCAATTTTTTTTTTTTTTTTTGAATTCACTAATAACTTTTTTAATCAAAATACTACTTTGTATTTTGAACTAAGGAGATCCAAAATTTTAATTTCCAAGTAAAGCCCAAAAAGAACTTTTGATTTCGTCCTCTTACTTCCTCCGAGTACATCCATCTAGACTGATCCTCGAGTCAATTGATACGTTCAAAAACACCATATAGGCTAGTTACTATAATTCAAAATAAATTGAATCTTATTATTATTATTATTATTTATCAACTCAACTAGACGATTTCAGGTCAAACTCTTACAAGTAAAAACAACCAAAAGAATTTTTTTCAACGCTCCACCAAGATAGAACACCTTAAATCAATAGATATAAGTAAAATCAACTCGGTCATCTCTCCAAGAGTTTTCTTCATCGAGATCTTTGATATTTATCAAAAATCTTCCATCATAACCATATAAGCCTCTAAAATTCAAATTCTTCAGGCAAATCTAGATTTTATCAGCAACCACAACAATATTGACAAAAATTCTAGTTCAACTTATAAATCCAAACTTTGAATTGAAGTTTCATATACATCACGTAGTATCCGATAAAGATCTATTATTTGGATCCAAATATGACAATTAAAATTATTAATGATTATTCCAAGATAAATACTTTACAATTTCCAATAAATCAATTCTTCAATAAGAAAATAGACCTATTTGCAATATCACCCTGCACATTTTTCTTCTACATGCTAGTTTCATTCCTAATCCACATATAGGTTCAAACCTCAATGAATATTCCAATCAAGCACTGTAAAAGGTTTCATAGCCCAAATCTTAAACAACTTCATATAAATGGATCTTAATTTGCCTCTAAAAAAATTATCTTCAAAATTAAGCAATATCATAGTATACCTCCATATCAATTTTTGAGTTTACAAGTTCACTTAAATAATAAATAATCACAATGCATGATAATATTCCATGGCCAATCCTTTTGCACTTAATTTAGATCCAAATCTAACTAATTATAACTTGATTCATAGATTGCCCAACCTTCCATAATGTATCAAACCTCATAAGTAAATTCAATCATAATTTCCTAGTAACCTTCTCATACATAATCAATTACAAGGCTTAATAGAAAATCTTGAAAGTAGCTGACAATGCAATTGGCATAGATTCACGTCCAATGCCTTTAGTGTTTACCCACCTACACTCATCCTATGTCAGATTCTGTCTTAGATTTTATCCACTTATGCTCTGATACCATAAAAGTTGTCACGCCCCCGGCCCGAGATTGCGAGCCGGGGGTCCGCGCCAACCGCCGCACACCCGTAGGAAACTCTCCCTACGAGCATGCAAGGCATCTTAACCAAACATCTCAATTATATAAATCGAAAATAATTTAACTGAATAAATGTAATCTTATTCCATCGACTAACTCAAGTCATAAGGTCTCACAGTTCTAGATACGCAGCGGAACAATAATTTACCAACATGCAGAAACCTAGTTTTTAAAATAACAAAATCTTGCAATGTCCAGCAATCATAATAAATGTCCAAAATAACAGATCAATTTAAATAGGGTTTTTTGCATGGATACCCTTCTAAATATCGAATTTTGCGTGAATACCCTTTCAAAATTGATATTTGCATGTATATCCTCGTAAAACTCTGTTATTGTACAAATATCCCTAATAGAACAGTTATTTTAACGGCGTTAAAAAAATTATATTTATATTAATTAAAAATAAAATAAAAATTTAAAATGACCATATTATTCTTACTCTTCCCTCCCACCCTTCCTCCCCCTCCCCCCGGTGCCCGGCTTCAGCACACACCACCCCCCCTCCCTCGCGGGTGCCTTACCCTCCCACAGCTGCAAGCCCAGCGGCTCTGGTTCCCAGGGAGAAAGATGGAGGGCTTTGGGGTGGCTCCTCTATCAGCGAGGGCGCGGGAGATAGCCAAGGGTCGAGAAGAGCTCCTCAGGTTCCTGCGAGACCTCCTAGAGTCGGAGTACGAGCTCTCGCTCACCAACCTCGTCGAGAAAGGATCGGCTGCCGGCACTCAGCTGCGGAGGAGAAGAAGACTTCCCCAGGAGGAGAAACCAACCGAGCGTCATCAGCTGTTAAGGAGAGAGAAGCGGAGGAACAGCAGGGGCAGTTGCGGCAGCAGCAGCGATGGAGTGCTCTTGAATTTTTACGTGCCGAGTTCCCTGACCCGGAGCCAGCTACCGAGACACCAGAGGTATCAACAGTGTAATAGATCGAGAGAGAATCCTTCCACACTTGAACTCTACTCCCCTTAGGGCTTTTCCTCCTCATTGGCTGGCATTTCCCATCCCTTTAGAGAATAATAAGGCCATGGGAGCAAGCTAACAAGCTCCTAAGAAACCCATATCTCCTTCCTGTCTGCCTTGAAAACCCGCCATAAATTCACTTAAAAACGACGAATAGTACCACCACCTACACACACAAAAAAGAAGAGACTCTCTTACTTGTTATCACAAAGCAAACTCATTTCTCTGAGTTTTGCTGGATTTTAGGTGGCTTTGTGAAGCCTTTATCCTGATTTTGTTTCTCTTTTCCTGTTTCCATTACCACCAACTCAGTGCTGTTAAAGCCACCTACTTAGCATTATTTCTGGTCCTTAGACAAGCCACCTTCTTTCCAACTCAAACCAGCAGTCCTCTCTCTCTCTCTCTCTCTCTCTCTCTCTCTCTCTTCTGGGCCCAAGAGATTCTGAAGCAGAGCACAGCTGTGTGGAGCTCCTGTCTTCTTCTTCTTCTTCTGGCACAAGAAAAGCTGTGTGGAACGCCCGCGATCGGGATCCCGATACCCGGGGGGTGGGGGGGGGAAGTCGGGCACGGGGGGGGAGGGGAGGGGAGGGGAGGCCGGGCACGGGTGTGCTGAAGCCGGGCACCGGGGGGAGGGGGAGGGGGAGGATAATAACATCATTTTAAATTTTTATTTTATTTTTAATTAATATAAATATAACTTTTTTAACGCCGTTAGAATAACTATTCTGTTAGGGGTATTTGTACAATAACAGAGTTTTACAAGGGTATACATGCAAATATCAATTTTGAAAGGGTATTCACGCAAAATTCGATATTTAGAAGGGTATCCATGCAAAAAATCCATTTAAATAACCCAAATCTAAGATAACTTGTGCCACAATCCTTCTAGTCGCTCTCCCATTTTGGAATCCCCAATAGACTAGTTTGCGGAATCTGTAAAATAACAAGAAATTGTATAATGAGCTAAACAGCCTAATAAGTAATGAACACTCTAACTAGATAAATCAAGCAATAATATGTAGAAAATAAATATATATGCAGTTCCAAGGTACAAGTCAAATATTTCTTAAATTATTAAGATTCTTTTCACGGTTTCGAGATTCTTTCATATATTCAATTCATCTTGTCGATCCTGGACTATGACCACATGTTTTCTGTGGCAGGGTCATCAACACTGACTAATCTTCTTGCGGTGAGTCCTTCAAGATAGTCAATTGCCAACGTATCTGCCCTCATTGGCGGGGTCCTCAACAAAGCCAGGTCGAAGTTCAATTAGTTTTCTATTTCATATTTCAGTCATGAAAACATGCAGTGTCATCAAATATCGTTCATATCTTAATTTCTTTCAATTTATCAGATTCAACTCAACAGCCAGGAACTATAGCCATATGTTTCCTGTGGCAGGGTCATATCACCGACTATTCTTCTTGCGGTACCAATGTATTAGCCTCCATTGGCAGGGTCCTCAATATAGCCCGACTACAAGTCGGAATCTATTTCAAGTCATTATCTTTTCTTACATTATGTTCAGTGTTCCAAGCCGAAAAGTACAATGTCAAAGCAATTAAATACAATTCAAATATGAAGCAAATACGTTCAATCAGAACCATACAATATTCTAAAAATATACATATAATCCATGCATCAAATTCGAAATCACGAATAATTCGATTTGTAAAACAGATATTTAGTTTGCCGATAAATCTAGTAAAGAGGTTACATCACTTATCTTGCGAATTCGATTCACAATAAATCTAATTAATTCCGTAAATCCCTTATAGAACCTAATATCCAAAAATCATATTCTTCTTTTAAAATTCATCACAATATATGTATACAAAAACTTAAATTTAATATTCTTCCATGGCTGATCCTACAGAAGTGCCTAGCACCCCGAGTTCGGGTTCATACCCATAAACCACCCCCTCTCTTTATTCATTTTTTTCTTTTTCCTTCTTCTTTTCTTTTTCTTTTTTCCTTCTTTTCTTGTTCTTTTTTCTTCTTTTTCTTTTTTTTTTCTTTTCTTTCCTTTCCTTTTCTTTTTCTTTTCTTCTCTTCTTCTCCAGAAACTTCTCCCGACTTCTTTCTTCCTTCCCCTTCAGCGAAATAGGGGATCCGTGACCCCCCTGCCCCCTTCTTCTTCCCTCTCGGTCGAGCCCAAGGGCGGCCATGGTGGCCGGCTCTGACAGCGGCAGGAGGTGGCGGAGCAAGCCCGGCCACTCCCGGCGGCGGGCGGCGGCGGCGAACAAGGCCAGCGGCGGAGCACTCGGCCGACCGATTTTTTTGGACCCAAGTTTCCGGCGATTGGCCGGTTCCAAAACCTCAACACATCATGGCTAATCACCAAGAGAGGAGGAGAAGGCCTTACCTCAGCCCCGACGAAAGTCCGGCAGCTTTCTTCCTCTCCGGCGGTAAGGAAGAAGAAGACCCCTCGTACTGAAGAAGACCCAAAGCCCTCTCTCTCTCTTTCTCTCTCTCTCTCTCTCTTTCTCTCTCTCTCTCCCCGCCGGCAGCCCGAGGAGGAAGAACTCGGGCATGGCGGCTCTACCTCGAGTGGTCTCAAAGGGGAGGAGGAGAATGCCCTAAAACAGGGGATCCGGGCTTCTTCGGGATGGATCCCCTCCACCTCCTCACCGTGTGCCCTCACGTGCAACGCACGTGAGGCCGGAACTGGTGGCTGGGCCGGTCAAGTGGACCGGGCCCAGTTCGGTTCAAAGCTTGGATATCGTAGCCCTTGCATTTGTGAAAAACTTGTAATACTCATCCAAGCTTGTGATGCTAACAAACTAATATTGATATGCATACTTATAAAACGATCTTTTCCTCATTAATATAGGCTTATGTGACCCAAGATGACATTCTCAGGACAACTTTGACGGTGAGAGAAGCTGTATACTATTCTGCACAGCTCCAACTGCCAGACTCCATGTCTAAATCTGAGAAGGAGAGAGCAGAGACGACTATAAGGGAGATGGGCTTTTAAGATGCTACGGACACAAGGATTGGAGGGCAGGCATCTAATGGAATAAGTGGTGGCCAGAAGAGGAGGGTTAGCATTTGCATAGAGATTTTAACACGGCCAAAGCTTCTCTTCTTGGATGAACCCACAAGTGGACTAGACAGTGCTGCATCATATCACGTTGTGAATTGCATCATCGACCTATCTCGACATCATGGAAGGACTATTATCGCTTCGATCCATCAGCCTAGCAGTGAAGTTTTTGAGCTTTTTGATAACTTGTGCCTTTTATCTTCTGGCAAAATAGTTTATTTTGGACCTGCTTCTTTAACTAATGAGGTGATCATGAGTTTCATAATGGCCATAACTTTTTTTTTTGGAATAAAAGCACAAATTGTTCTAATTGATCAATATCTCGACTTTAATCTATCTATCTATCTATCCTCTATTGATATCATAGAATATATAACTACTGGGTAGTTCATTGCCATGTCTCTATCAAAGAGTGATTCAAATTTCAAATTATTCTGTTTTCATAATAAAAATTATTCAATACTTCAAGCTTTTATATTTTGTCAGTTATTTTTCAAGCTCATTTTTGGAAGCAGGCTGTTAATCTAAGAACTATCCACTTTTTTGATCTGAACCAGTAACTGTTATTATAACCAACCATCTATGGACCATTAAAACAGACAAGATCAAGATCTTATATAGTAATCATACGACAGGCAGGTGTAATTAATTTCAAATTTAGGAAAAATTTATGTCATTAATGATCAAATAGTCAATTTGAGTTTACCTTTTCTTCCATGACATTGTCGCATGTCTGCTGAATCTATTTCATATGCACCCTACATGAGGAATTTCTGCGTCTTCTTTATATACTTTAAAAATTGAAAACTTGCTTTTGAAAAATTTAGTCTAATTGAAAACTTGCATTCTCCTAAAGATATGACACTGAATGAATAAAGGTTAGAAAATGTTGGAAGTGCAATCAAACCTTTGACTTCTAATGATTCAGTATTCTATTTTCTCTTGCAGCTTTTTGGTCAAAATGGATTTCCATGCCCATCCATGAGAAACCCCTCTGATCACTTCCTCAGAACTATCAACAAAGACTTTGATGAGGTTAGACAGTTCCTTGTGCACTTCTGTATCAAGTTCTTGAAGAAACTTGAATATACAAAAGAAAAGTGCTTAAGGTTTTTTTTCTTCTCTCCCAATTAGGAGATTGTAAAAGGCTGTAGTAGCCAATCAAAAACCACTGCTGAAACCATTGATATCCTCATAAGATCATACAAGCTATCCAATATCCACCAAGAAGTTGAGAGGCGAGTAGCTGAGATGCGCAGATTGGTATGTCAATTACATGAATCTTCCTTGACCATGATTCTATTATTCATAGCATTACTGCTGCAGAAGGGAATGCAAAGATTTAATCACAAGATCAATTATCACAAAGAGGTTTCCTTTTGCAGGAAGGAGATGCCGTGAAGAAGGGAAGTCAAGCTAGTTTCACTACTCAGTGCATTGTCCTCACCAAAAGATCATTTAAAAACATGTACAGAGATCTAGGATACTACTGGCTGCGACTCGTAATTTATGCTATATTGTGTCTATGCATTGGCACCATGTTTTATGACATTGGACATAGCTATGGATCAATTCAGGTGAAATGCCTAACTCTGAAGGATACTTGTTACAACCTTTGTTTTCTAGGATATTTTTTTCAAGAGCCTTAACAGGCTACCCTAATTTCAATTTTATGGAGTAGCTAAATGGTCAAACTGTAGACCTTCAAGTAACGACCATGTTTTATGACTGGCTCCCAACCTGCCATCACTTGGTCCGAGTTAAGGCCAAAGACAATTTGAGCCTAAGAGGTGCCTATGGTAATACTAGAGATCCGCAGTTATATAAGAGAAATCCTGTTTATTCATCATATAAGCCCATACAGCCATAGACATGTAAAAAATCCAAATGGCATAGAAGAAGGCAATGGTAATTGATGAATGTGTCGTAATTCAACTTTAGGCACAGAAAATAAAGCCAGAAAGGTCGATTTAATACTCAACCTTGAACCAGATATATTTCAATATTGAATTTAGAACAACATGGTATTTGTTGATAGTTCAGTGATCTTTATTGGAAAAACGTGTAACCAAGGAACTGATGTGTAGATTTAAACTTCCCAGGCTTGGGGTTCGGTGCTTCTGTTCGTATTATCATTCCTAACTTTTATGGCAATTGGTGGTTTTCCTTCCTTTACAGAAGAGATGAAGGTTAGTGGCATTCTTAATGTTCATTATTTGCAAATTTCAGAAGTCCTATTTATCCATGAATTCAAACTATGCTTGGTAATATAAGCTCCTGTAATATTGCTTCTGCTCTCGCCACGATCAGCATGTTTCACAGATCGATAGAAGTATGTATTCAAACTAAAACACCAATATGGCATTTAGAATCCCAGCTTCAATTCTACAAGTTCCACTCGATCAGTATTTTACATATCAATTTCAACAAAACTCTTTCATGTAGACCTGTTCTGGATATATGTAATTTGGCAAGCCATCACATTGGTTGTTCTAAGCGAGCAACTTCATGTGTTTGGTTTGTAGCTTGACAAATATTTTGTAATTGGATTTACCAAAACCTACTTAATTACAGTAATTTATCCTATAGAAATTGGCCATTGGACAAGTTTTGCAAGATGGAGGCTACAACGACAATTTTTGGGCTAATCATAAAGGTGTTCTTTTTGCGAGTAATGGCCAGCCAAACATTACATACAACCAAGTAATCACATAAAACAGCTGCCATAAATGCAATTACTATGACATGTAATTTCAGCTACGTGAAAACTCTAGTCACTGGTAATCAAAGGAGTTCATGGTTGTAAAATAATTTTTTAATTGTTCATAGATTATTTCATAAATGTGTTATGAAGTTGTCACTAACATGTCAACTTTTTTTTTTGATCCAAAGATCTTTCAAAGAGAGAGACTAAATGGGCATTATGGTGTCACTGCATTCATGATAAGTAACATGCTTTCTTCCGCACCATATATAGCTCGTCTCTGTAATCCCGGCAGCCATAGCTTACTACCTTATTGGCCTCCAAAGCAGAGTTGATCACTTCATTTTCTTTGCTATGGTGTTGTATGCATCGATGTTGCTTGTTGAGGGCATGATGGTGATCGACGCTAGCATTGTGCCCAATTACCTTATGGGCATCATCACCGGTGCCGGAATTCAAGCAACGATGATACTATCGGCCAGCTTTTTCCGATTGCCGAATGATCTTCCGAAGCCAGTGTGGCGATACCCAATGTACCACATAACCTTCCATAAGTATGCCAACCAAGCTTACTACAAGAATGAGTTCATTGGACTTTCCTTTCCCAACATCCAAGCTGGGGGTGCAGCCACTATTACTGGGGAGGAAATTGTGAGGGATTTTTGGCAGATGGAGGTGGGCTACTCTAAGTGGGTTGATCTTGCCATACTGTTTGGTATGGTTATTCTATATAGGGTCTTGTTTTTGGTCATTGTGAAGGCTAGTGAAAAGGTGAAGCCCATGGTTAGGGCTGGTCTAAACAGGCGACCCAAACACGTCATAGGGCCGCCCTCAACACTTCTAGCTGATGTAATTTCATAAAAAGTTTTTTTTTCTCTTTTTTCTTCATTTTACTAGGTATAATCAATGTATTTGGTCCATGTAATTCTGATGTTTTATTTAAAAGTGGGACCATCTGATTGATCATTGTTTTTCGAGTAATATCCAGGATTTTGACGTAGACCTCCTCAAGGATAAGTAGGTAAAGGAGAAGTGCTAACCAATTGAGCTAACAATTGTTTGTGTTTGATGGAGTGTTCTGATGTCGTAGATAGAGAGTTGATAGATGTAGTTCCATTTAATCCTTATTTATTTGTTTTCTTTGTACCTTGGCTATTTGAGTAAATGTTAGAATTCGACCGGGGCGATTCAAATAAACTAATGCTGCAAGAAGAGATCGTCCATATTAATATATAAAATCGAGAGTTCAATGTCAGCATCTCCATGATTCCAAAGCATACAACATTGCCTACTTCCCTAGCTACATGTATCCATGTTTTCCACTACAATCCATTGTCCATACTTCTCAAGCTTCATGCATCACATATGGCGCCATACTCTAGTCTAGATAACAAAAAAAAAATGCAGGAGAGAGGGGGGATCTAGAGTCCAGCATGGAGTCAAAGTTGCTGGAATAGAGAAGCTAATGTATAATAGCCTATTGCATTGTTGCTTTAAACTAAATTTTGCTTACTATTAAGTCTAATGTATATTGTTGATCTTTTTCTTTATTAATTTAATCTTTTGAGGTCAATTGGTTAATATAATTCGAAACTCAAATTTGCTAGAGGTCTGACTGTTGTAGTCACCTACTCTCTTTTCGCCTCTTTCCGTTGAACACAATTTAATGGGGCGGGCATCAAAAGAAGAAAGTATGGAGTAGATTTTCTATTCTACCATGTTTTTCCCGGTGTCTATTTTAAAGAAGAAACCCAAAAATTAGGGACTCCTCCTACAAACAAAGTTTGTCAGTCCTGTGGTTAAAAAAATCAGAAAAAGAAAGGAAATCTCACATAAACGGCATCCTCTTTCTTTCTTGTTTCCAAAATATAGTTTTTATTGATATATATTACATGGCCAGATGATACACACTAAACAAATTAGTTATCTAGCAAGCCAACACACACCTCTAGGTAAAAACCAAAACACAGTTTTTAGAATATAGTGTTTACCAAATATACACTACATGGCCAAGTGATACATACTTAGCAAATTAGTTATCTAATAACTCAATATATACCTCTAAACAAATTGATACATAGTTTCTAAAATATCATATATACTACAAGGCCAGATGATACATACTCATCAACTTTCTAATACATACTGCAAGCTTCTTTGATACACACTCAATAGTGATCCAGTATACATCTCCAGATAAATCGATATATATTTTTCAGAATATTTTTTATATTGGTATACACCACATTGCCAGTGATACATACCAAATAAATTAGTAATCTAACAATCCAATACATATATGTAAGTATATTGATATGTAGTTTCCAGAGTATTACATCATCGGTACCAATACACAATACGCAATTTTCTAACTTTATTGAATTGGGTCAATAATCTCATCTACCAGCAAATATAATATGGATTATTCTCTCTGGTCGCAAAATCTACCACACGTGATATGCGTGGCCTTTGTTCTAATCCATTAGGAGGACTAAAGTACTAGGACTAGGTATTAGAATAGACTGAGTCCTATTTCATGTTTGTACACGTCTCATTTATATCTTTATAACTTGTCTTGTAGTTAATGAGGCGATGTCAATCATATATTTAATCCAACAGAATCTAGGAGAGATCAGCAGTCATGATCAGGTAATGGTGAAACCTCTTACCATGAAGTCCATGATAACCTAATAGATTGTACTAGTTGAGGAAAAACGCCATGGGCCACCTGTCTCACATAAACTATCACTTGGCGTCTTATGATGTTGGCACAGCTAAGAATGACTCAACGAACCCCATGTATTGTGCGCTGGTCCCTTGGTCTCGTTCCCTCATTACCCATGGATGAAGGAACCTTTTTCTGTTATTGAATGGGTAACCCCTTGCATACCCCAGGAAGAGAGTATTATGCCTAAGGCCTTATTAATTACTATCTAATCATTAGTCTGGGAGCATCTAACCAGCGAGTCAAATACTCTTTAACATTACTTGTTTTTTTAGTTGGTTAGATATGTACTAAGTACAAAGATCTAATGGCAGGTCAAATGCTCTTAGTTTTGACTGGTTGTCAGGTTAGCAACCGATGCATATTTTTTGGGAGGAAGCATATTTGTGATGAACCTATGAGGGTTCAAATGGAGGCTTAGAAAAATCGAAATTTTGGCCCTAAAAATGGCTCTAGCATTTTGTCTGATGCTTTGATGTTGATAATTGACGTATTATTAGATGTCACGCCCCGAAACCAACATTCGGGTCCGGTACGCGACACAGTTGCGCACTTTCTAAGGTAAAGTCCTAAAGAATATGCAAGGCCTAAAAATTTGGTATAATATCATTATCCGTAATCAATAATGATCTCAATTCATACGAAACAACAAAGTTGGTCCAATTACAAGATTTGATTATCCAACCAGTATTAATCATTCTCTATCTAATCATCCCCTCCACTTGTGATCTTAACCATCGCCATATACTATGTAACCTGCAACTTTGAAAAAGAGAAAGAGAAAGGGGTCGTGAGCTTTGCAGCCCAGTATAAATCCCCACACATCCACACCAACACAATAATAATACAAATTTGAAACCGTAAAAAATTGTTGCACACATCATAAAATCACAAACCAGCTATCAATAATACTCAAATAATCAGAATAAATATGTACATCAAATATCAATAGAAATCCAGCCACTCAAGAGTGATATATTGGATGATATCTCATAAATTTTTAATAGTATTTTCAATGCTTTTCATTCCAATCCTTTTAAACTTGATTCGAATTAATTATCTTTTCGACTTTGGGTTAAATCTCAGTCATGTTTTCAGCTTGTAATGGGGCAACTAGTAGTTTCACATTTTCGGCCTATGAAGGGGCAACCAGTAGCTTCATATTTTCGGCCTATGACGGAGCAACCAAGAGTATCACATTTCTAGCATGTGATGGGACAACCAGTAGTTTCACATTTTCGGCCAATGACGGGGCACCAAATAGTATCACATTTCTACATTTCCGGCCTCTAACGGGCCAACCAGTAGTTTCACATTTTCAGCCTGTGATGGGGTAGCCAATAATTTCACATTTCCAACCTATGATGGGGTAACCAATAGTATCATATTTTCATCCTGCAATAGGACAATCGATAGTATCATATTTCCAGCCTGTTATGGGGCAATCGATAGTATCATATTTTTAGCATGTGACAGGGCAACCAATGATAATAAGATAAGCCCAAAGTCCTTGTTCATTTAATCAAGTTCACATCTAAACATCAATTTCTTTTTATTTCCAGTTTTAGACTAATTATGGTCACGTTTCCAGGCCGTGACGAGGCAATCAATATAACATGTTAGTTAAGAGCACCACATCCATTAGTCTGATTATGCAAGTATAAGTTATAATCATATATGCATCCATCATACCATCAATCATAAGTATACTTGATCAAAATATAATTTAATATAGAAACCATCATAAGACTATTCTTACTTCTTACTTATCTCGATCATTAGTACATGATATATATATAGGTACAAAAATATTTATATATGTAGGTCGGTGTACAAGGATTCTTACCTCTTTGCTGACAATCGACAGACTAATCACCTACCCACACAGCGATCTACGAACCAGGGCGCGCGAACCCTGCTCAATATCCTCTTGTCCAAAAAATTGCTCTCCTACAGAACCAAGTCAACATCAAAAATTATCCAAGGCATTCAACAATCCAGAACCCTCTACTGATTCGCTAAAGGGTCCACCATCACGTAGTAATCTAGGACTACCCTCTGAATCATTTTAACCAAAATTTTCTCGGATCAAGTTAGAGTACAACATCTCGTTGGGCTTCTTTCTTCCTGAATGACTATAGCACCATACACAATCAGGGTCGACCATGAAAAAAGATTCATATAGGAAGATATACGAGTCCAACTAGATAACAATACCTAATTGTTTGAATCAGTCAATACAGCTTAACTCAATCCTTCTGATCAAGAAACATATATCTAATCAAGGTAATAGATCAG
Organism: Phoenix dactylifera; assembly: GCF_009389715.1. Classification (NCBI taxonomy): domain Eukaryota; kingdom Viridiplantae; phylum Streptophyta; class Magnoliopsida; order Arecales; family Arecaceae; genus Phoenix; species Phoenix dactylifera. The sequence continues at coordinate 130,012 of NW_024068156.1, forward strand.
AGGTTATTAGTTATGGGACCAATAGTGGCTGACAACAGTCATGTGTAGGACGGACAAGGTCGACTAGGTAATAGCGTCCAACAATTTGGGTCGATCCACTCTAGCCAGTCCAACTAGTCAAATAATGAAACAAGAATCAGACCATGGTACAAATAATACAATAGGGATTCATGATGATAGATTCCAATAATACTTGGCAATGGTTGGGGTAAGGCTAGCATGACGGGCGGTCATAGTGACACTATTCCAGGACCCTCTACTGGGTCAACCCAAGTCCACAATAATAATATTTGGGATCCTCCTGCTGGGGTGCAGAGTACCCTAATTAGAATCTTCTTGCGCAGATCACTCTCCCCCTACGGAATTAAACTCAATTATTAAAAAAGAATAAAATAGTGGACTAGTAACCTAGACTGCCTACCAGCGTCCACCAAGGGTCTTTCACCAGGTCCCCCGAGTCCCTTCTACCACCTATCTGAGTCAACTAGAGAGAAAGTAGAGAGAAATAATCTAGGTAGAGAGAGAAATAATAGAGAGAAGAGAGAGATAAGTAGAGAGAAGTCAACCCAAAAACTCGGAACCCCCCGTACGGTCGCATAACACTGACTCGGAACCCTTCTTATGGCTGCATAACGCCGACCCGAGACCAATACCAACTCAAAACTCCAGGTCACAACATTGGTCGACTAAAATATGTAGAGAGAGAATGAGTAGAGAGAGAAAGAGTGATAAAGAGAAAGAAATCAAGAGGGAGAGGAGAGAGGAAATAAGGAAAGAAGAAGAGAGCCGTGAGGCCCTCTCTCCTTTCCCCCCTCTCCTTTCTGAACAGGTGCTCAGCGGCAACAGCCACTCGTGGTCGGCGACCCCTCCCCCAGCGGCTGATGATCCACGGCGGCGTGGCACGCCCGACAACAACCAACAAAATGGAAGGAGTAACATAAAATAGGGGAGATCCTGTTCATTATTATTTCGGCGATTCGCTGGTCGAATTTCGAAGAAAAGACACTGGCCTAACAACCAGAAGAAGGAGAGAAAAACCAACCACCACGACTCACCTCCGGCGAGATCTTCCAGCCAAATTGACGGCGAAATCTCTGAGATCCTTTATGGCAACTACCTCAAAAATTATCTCAAAACTAGCAATTGATCAAGTAGGACAAGTTATGCTAAGAGGGAAGACGAATGGCCTTTTTATAGGCTCAAATCCAGGCACTACCGGAGTGCAGGATGCCTTCGAAGTTTGGTTCTTGTTGGACTCGAGGAGGAAGGAGGCTCCCATCAGGAGTCTTCCTCCCCTAGCTCTAGTGCCGGGTGCATGGCCCAAACGGCCAGCCCAAGCCCAACATGCTGGACCAGGCCCACTGAAACAAGGGGCTCTACATTCTTCCATGAACGAACGGGATCCTGTGAGGATTCCTGGGAAGTGTGGGGTTGCATGCAAAGTGAGAGGAGCTCGTCTTGGAGCTAGCATGCAGTTCAATATTGATATTGAGAGGGAAGATTGGAAGCTGGCTCTTGTTCTACAACTTTTATGAGACCTTAGATATTGTGGATTGTGACCTTAGCTAGCACTTACATTGAGACCTTAGATATTGCCATTTGTGATCTTAGTGAGCACCTATGCAGGGTGGCTTGGCTCAAAAGTTTTGATACAGGCCAAAACAAGAGACAATTATGGAAATTCTGATGTGGTTCAACTTGTATTGTTGTCACTTTATTGGACGAAATGAGCATTTTAGAAAGAAGGGTGTTGTGTCAACATTGCCACTTCAGACTTTTTATTCTGATATACACCAAGCAAATTAGTCATCTAGTAAGCCAACACACGCTTCTAGGTAAACCAAAATACAGTTTCCAGATCATAGTGTTCACCAGTATATAGTACATGGCCAAGTGATACATACTTAGAAATTAATCATCTAGCAACTCAATACATACCTCTAAATAAATTGATACAGTTTCTAAAACATCATGTTCATCAGTACATACTGCAAGGCCAGATGATAATTAAATACTCGTCAACTTTCTAATGCATACTTTAAGCTTCTTTGATACATACCCAGTAGTGATCCAATATGCACCTCCAAATAAATCATACATATTTTTCAAAATATGCTTTTATTAGTATACACTACATGATCAAGTGATACATACCAAACAAATTAGTAATCTAGTAACCCAATACACATCTCTAAGTAAATTGATATGTAGTTTCTAGAACATTGCGTCAACGGTATCAGTACACAATACTCAATTTTCTAACTTTATTGAACATAAAAAATTATATACATACCATTACTTAAATTTCATTACCTCTTAGGTGTAAAGATCTTAGAAGAAAAGAGAAGGATTCGAAAGAGGAGAAAGGGATTCGAAAAAGGGAAGGAAGATCTCATAGGCGGAAGAGATGGTTTGATGAGGAATAGAATGGATGGAGAGATTTGATGAGAAAAAAGAGGATGATGTGCGCGATTTTCTTTCTTTTTTTTTTTTAAAATCACGGGACTGACGGCTCTGTTAGATCTTAAAAAAAGAAAGGCACTAAAGCAAAATAAGAAGCCCACCTTATATTTTCTTCTCTAGCACATGCCCGATATGATTTTTGTTCAATAGGGTCAATAGTGTTAGTTTCTATCCATGAGGATGCCGTAATAGGACTTCAATTGTACAAGTCTAAAAAGGTTAATACTAAGAACAGTCAGTCTCAATTACCAGCAAATATAATACGTATTATTCTCGTATTATTCTCGCTGGTCGCAAAATCTGCCACATGTAATATGCGTGGTCTTTATTCTAATCCTTTTGGAGGACCAAAGGACTATGGCTACGTGTTAGAGTAGACCGAGTCCTATTTCATGTTTGTACACGTCTCATTTATATATTATAACTTGTCTTGTAGTTAACGAGGCGATGTCAATCATATATTTAATCCAACCGAATCTAGCAGAGAGCAGTCATGATCAGGTAATGAAACCTCTTACCATGAACTCCATGATAACCTAATAGATTGTACCAGTTGAGGAAAAACGCCATGGGCCGGCCACCTGTCTCACATAAAATATCACTTGGCGTCTTATGATGTTGGCACAGCTAGGAAGGACTCAATGAACCCTTCCTCTCGTTCCCTCATTACCCCATGGATGAAGGAACCTTTTTCTGTTATTGAATGGGTAACCCCTCGCATTACTCCAAGAAGAGAGTACTATGCCTAAGGTCTTATTAATTACTATCTAATCATCAGTCTGGGAGCATCTAACCAGCGAGTCAAATTATACTCTTTACCATTACCTGTTTTTTCGTTGGTTAGATTTGTACTAAGTACAAAGATCTAATGGCAGGTCAAAGGCTCGTTGTTTTAACTGGTTGTCAGGTTAGCAACCGACGCATATTTTTTGGGAGAAAGCATATTAATTTGTGATGAACCTATGAGAAAGTCCAAATGGAGGCTCGGAAGAATCGAAAGCTTGGTTCTGAAAATGGCTCTAGTATTATCTCTGATGCTTTGATGTTGATTTATTGACGTATTAGAAACATAGAAAGGAAGAAAGTTCTTTAATGTCTTGTAATCTAGGGAACCTCAAGTTTGGATATTCTAACTTAATTACCGGGAGAATTAAAGACATGGCAACTTGAATGAAGTTTCTAGGAAAGTGTCAGCATTCTTTGACAGAAAACTAATGGACTATTAACTCTCCTCTAAGGTTGGATGAATCAAAAACAATCAAATCAAGGATTAACCTTGGAGCTGCTGAGCATTGAAAATATATATTTATATCTGGATTTTTTGCAGTGTTTAATATTTGATATGAAGAAACACGATCTCAGATCCTCTCTGAATAGCCTAGCCAGTCCATCTTCGACCAGCCAATCCTTCCAATGGGAAGGAGAGAAAGAGCGAGAGCAAGAGCATAGTGGTAGGAATGGACGAAGAGAAGAGTCAAAACTCACGCAATTCCCCCTATTCTTTAACTCAGTCAAAAAATTAAGTGTTCCGTCGGTGATACATGGTTACTAGTCTATCAAAAACCCAGTCCAAGGTCTCTTCTTCTTTCTCTAATTGACCGTATGCTAATTGCCAAGATGTAATATATGTTCTATCCATCATGCAATATAGTCAAAAGGCCTCAATTAAGTACAAATTAAATCAAGAGCTACTTTTTGAAACTATTGGGCAGACATTTCAAACCAAGTCCACTCTCACTGGTACAACCATCATGATTGACAATAAAATAATTAGTAGTTATTTTGACAAGCAATCTATAAGATCACGGAATTGTAACATTTCCAACTTCCAAGGGGATTTGTGGACTAGATCTCAAAGATCTTATCATTCGAGTGCATCCTAGATGAAAACACTTCAAATCTGACCAACTTGGGACCCTAAAGAAACATCCTCTCAATAATTATCCCTTCTCTATCATCATCTCAATCTTTTGAATGCATCTTGCATATAGAAATGTAAATGTATTGCCTAATTACCAGATTCTATATTGTTTGGACTAAGTCATCAAGTCAACTCCAATGAGAATTTTAGATATATTCAGTTTAGACTTGGTCTATTTACATAGCTTTTTTGCTGAAACAAAAGGGGAAGGGGGGGATGAAGGGACAAGCCCACCTCTGCATAGCAGCGCCCACTGGGCCCCCACCCCGCCAAGAGAATGTTCGATGCGGGCAGAAATGACCGTGTGTTGGGCACCCCAGCCGGTTTTACTCATACCCTCCCCACCCGTGGACCCGGCTTGGTTACCCCTCTGAGCACCGGCACGAATGTCACGTGTGAGTACGTCATACCTGGCACCACCGAGGCTACCAATAGAGCGATACGCCCTTCCAGAATCCGTGTCCGAGTGCGTTTCGAACTCGGAACCACTTGCTTGGAAGTAAGGCCACGCTCCCACTGGGCTACCACCTCAGTGGTTATTTACATAGCTATTCGAAACATATATGTTCCAAATAATAGAGGCATACTCTTTTCTCCACATTGAAAGCTCAAAAGACCTAACCCTGCTCAAGAGCCTCCAAAGCCACATTTTTAAAAGATGATAGTCATGCTCAACATATATTCTAACTATCAATGATGTGATATAATCAAAAATTTCATGTGAGCAAAATTTAAATCATGAGGTCCGTGTATGCCAATTCTCGCTGCTTTCTAATATCAATGGCCTGACAATTTAAATTGAACTGCGCTCACTAGCATGACCATCTAATAATTGAATTGCACAATAAAATTAAAAAAAATACAATAAATACTTGAGAATACAATCTATAAGGTCACATAATTCTAGTATATACTTCCAACTTCCAAGAAGAGCCATTAACTTGATTTTCAATGAACTTTGTATTTGAATGTTCCTACTATATGGATAATGTCCAAATCCAACCGACTTGCAATTGTATACATAAAATATCCACTCAATATTTGTTAGTTGCCTCCCATTTTTAATAGAAATGGCAATTTACTCCTTCCCATTGGGTATCTGACCTTACCTGGCCCTAATCGAGCAAGTTTTACTCGACCTGCACCAGATGTGAGGTGGGTACACATAATAGAAAAATCCATCTTGAATATGATGTGAATACATATAAATCTTCACAAATCCTCTCCTAGAGAAAAAAAAAATTGATTTGTGTGCCAAAAAAAAAAAAACTTTTGTAGCTTTACCTGACCCTATCCTTTAAAATTGCCCCATCTAACTCTACCCGCCCTGCTCTGAGGCAAATATGAGGTGTGTAGGGGTAATGGCCTACTTGACTTATTCCCGACCCAATGCCATCCCTAGTTTTCAAACACATCTTGAGGCTGGAGTTTCATGAACTGATCTATGGATCAAATTTTATAATATTCAAACTAAGTCTTCATGTTGGATCTGATGAAAGTTTAAGATATCTTTTGTTTCTTCCTGATCCATTTACTTCCCTACTTGAAAAACATAAATATTTTCTAAATAACAAAAGCATGCTCTTTCAGTCTTTTATTCACCGCAAAATCTTAGAATGGCCCCTCATGAGCCTTTGCAAAGCCATTACCAAATGATGGGTTATGCTAGATGATGTTAGACTAAGTGACTTTCAACTAATCAATACGATATCGTAGAGCAAATATAATACGGATTATTCTCGCTAGTCGCAAAATCTACCACACGTAATATGCATAGTCTTTGTTCTAATCCATTTGGAGGACTAAAGGACTATGACTACGTGTTTGTAATTAGTTATATCATGACAATTGTTGCTGAAAATTAGACCCGGGGGGCGACCATTGGCTGAGAAGGCGGAGCTCCGACGGGCGGCGCGTCGGCGGAGCAGCGTCCTCTGGGGATCTTGCAAGAAGCCGGTGGCCGGGGTTTCCGTCGCCGGCCCTCCAATGCTTAAGTCAGAGGGGAGCTTAATTTGGAGAAAGAAATAGAAACTGTGTAAATAGAAGTCAAAGGCCAGAATCCCCCCGCTAAGAGGAAGAGGTTCCCTTTTTATAGGAGGAGTTTCAGGGTTACCTGAGATGTGACTGGATGAATTAATGGGCTACCGTCATGATCGTGCGAGACCATGCATATTAATGAGTTGCCGTGGGCGACTGAACGAGATGGAGTGGCGCATTAATGAGTTGTCGTGGGCGACTGAACGAGATGGAGTGGCGCATTAGTGAGTTGCCGTGGGCGACTGAACGAGATGGAGTGAGTCAACGACTTGTCGTGGATGGCCTGAGATTTTGAGTAAGTTGGAGGTCCATGGAGATCGTGCACATTTAATTGCTGACAGTTGCTCAAGCGAAGATCGCGGGATTAGATCCTGGATGAGGAGGGGGGAGCTTGGTTCCTGGTAGAGTGGAGAGGTCTGCTTCACCCTTTGATCGGGTCTTCCTCAGACTTAAGGTCGGTCGGGCTCAGCTTAGCCGAGATTAAGGGTGCAAGGCCGTGAGCTCTGAGGTCGGGCGTCTTGAGGTCGGACACCTTTGAGGTCGGGCGCCTTGGGGTCGGGCACCTTGAGATCGGGCGCCTCTAAAGGTTGCTGCCGTTGCACTCGTCATCACGTGCCGGCGATGCATCCACGTGTTTTGGGGCAGTCCATTTTTCTCCCAACAATACCTCCCGACTTTCGAGTTTGAGCCGCTTATGAGTTTGAGCGAAGGAAGTAATTGTCTTTATGCCGGTGGGACCATGTAGCTTTAAATTGTTCCGTCGTTCCGCGCATTTTGGGGCGTCTTTAATGAGAGCACGAGGCGACGCCTTTTTGCTTTTCGAGGCGGTTTTGAGCCGCGGGTTTATGATGAGGTTCCGGGATCCGACTGGACGCCGCCTCGATTCTGCTTTTAAAGCATCGATCCAAGTTGATACGCCGCTTCGGTTTTCGGGACCGACACGTGGCGCGATCTAGATGGAAGGAGAGATATGGCTCTGTCGATCATGGCCGTCGGAGGGGTCTATATAAACCCCTGACTTGGCCCTAAAAGTTCTCATTTGGTCGCCACAGCTGTTGCTTTCCTCTTCCATTTTCTTCTCCTTTTGTCTTCCGATTGTTGCTTAGATCTTCCGGTAGTGCTTCAAGGCGATTTTCGGTGGTCATCTTTGTTCTTCATCTTTGGTCAGCGGCGTTTCCGGTGAGGCCCACAGTAGGTCTTTTCTCTCTCGTTTGCTCGGAGGGTCTTTGTCTCCCCTTTTCTTCCTTTTTGCCTTCCTCCTTTTTGGTCTCCCCCTATTCTCAGCAATGCCAGGCAATGCCTCATTCTTCGATAGGGACCTACCTCATAGGAGGGAGGTTGCATCGGAGGTGGGTCATGGTCCCGACGGAGTCGGGTCTAGCTTGACCAAGGAGGAGTTGGAGTTGATTCGTGCCCGACTTTTTTCTCAGTGCGGGTTTCGCCTTGAGCCCGCGGGGTCGGAAGACCGGGTGATGAGACCTCCACCAGGTCGGATCAGGGTGTACGTAGAGACGCTCTAGGTTGGCCTGCGATTCCTCCTGCACAGATTTGTGAACGAGCTCCAGGCGACGTATCAACTCGTCCCAGCGCAGCTCGCTCCAAACTCGTGGAGAACCATTATCGGTTTCTTATCCCTTTGCCTCACGCATGGGATACCGACCTCGGTGAACGTCTTTCGCCGGTGCTTTATGTTGAAGTCCAATCCGGCAGACGGGGAATGGCTCTACCTCGCCCTTCAGGGCGGTAGGCCATTCTTCTGAGATGCTCCTTCCTCCATTAGTGGGTGGAAGGAGAAATTTGTCTTTCTCTCCTCCGAGCGCTCATGGGGATTCGACCCGAGGTGGGGGCAGCCCCGACTCAAGGTCGTCAACAAGTCCCCCAAACTTTTAGAGAGTGAGCAGAAGACTCTCGATGCTCTTTACGGCCTCGAGGAGAATATTCTTCTGAATGACCTCCTGAGCGAGGAGGCTTTGGTGAATATCAGCCTGAGCTCGGCGCTTCTCCAGGATAAGAGCGGTTGCACTGCTCCTCTGTTTTGTCGTCTTTCGTCTTTCTTGTTTTCTTCTTCTTTTATATATATATATATCATCACTCTTTGGTGACGACCTGATGCTTGGGCCTTTTTTGCTTTTCAAAAATTGTTAGGATGGTGCCCAGTAATGCAGCTCTTCTTGCCCGATACAAGAAGAGGGCAGTCGAGGCCGGCGGGGCTCGACCCGAGCCCGGGAAGAAGGCTAGGTCAGCCTCGACTGCTTCTCCCACCGAGGTGAGGGGCCCTGAGGCGAGGACATCCGACTTCATTCGAAAGGAGGTTCCTTCCACCGAGCGCGCGGGCTCGAGCTCTGCGAGGAATCCCGCGACTCCTGCTTGCCCAGCCCCTATTTCCCAGCGACCAAGTCGCCAGGTCATCCGCTTACGACGCTCGGGCCCCGAGCTGGGCAGCGGTCTCGGGGTCCCGAGCCCATCTCTGCAGAGCTCGGCGAGACCCAACCTTCCGAGCTCTTCGAGGGCCGAGGCCCGCCAGGAGAGGAGGACCCTCTACCCGGAGTGGGTGGTCTACGAGGGCGACTCGGCCCTCCATGATGGCCAAATCGCGCGCCAGGTATTCCGTGTTGCGCTGCTTCCGGCCGACCGAGCCAAGTTCGAGGCTGCAGATTTTGGCAGCCTTATCGACCAAACCTACTGCTCCGCCATTCGGGTAAGTTAGCTTCTTGCCTTAACTTTCATATTTTTTCAAACCCTTCACCTCTACTTACTCCTTTTTTTCTCCTCTACAGCATCTTCATGAGGTCAACATGTTGGTCTCCGTGGTGGCCGATTGTCTGGATATTGCTCGGAGGAGCCAAAGGGCGCAGGAGGAGGCCGAGAGAAGGCTTGGCGAAGCCGAGGCCTTGCGGGGGGAGGCCTTTACGAGGATGGAGGCCGCCGAGGCCGAGCAGCAATCGTCGGTTGAGCAGCTCGAGGAAGAGAAGGCCTCGCACGCTTTGGTGACGTCGGAGCTTCACGCCTCCGAGGCGCGTCTGGTCGAAGCCCGCTCCGCGATCTCCGGCCATCAGCACGAGGTGGGGCTCTTCCGCCTGAAGATCGAGAAACTTGAGGCTCGAGAAAAAAGGGCACCGGAGCAAGCCCAAAATGCGGTGCAACTCTTCCGGGAGTCGGAAGAGTTCTGTGACTTGATGGAGGAGGAGGCCGCGGACGGGCTCATCCGCGATTTCGAGGACTTCTGGAGGCAGATGCGGCAGATCTGCCCTCAGTTCAACCTCAGCGGTCTTCAGCCCAATATGGGGATCGCCGAGGGTGAAAGCGAGCCCGGGAGTCTGGAGGACGGCTGCGCGATCAGCGGCGCGCCTGCGAGCCTTGAGGCTGAGCGAGAAACCTTCGAGGTCGTGACTGAGGTGGGCAAGCAGGCTACTCAGGAGGCTTTTCCTGGAGAAGCTGCCGAAGGCACTTCTGAAGCCACTGGCAAAGTCCCGCTCGAGGTTGCTGCAGATGCTCGTGGAGATGGGGCGGCGGAGGACCTTGGGGCAGCTCCTGCTGATGATCCCAGCGTGATCGTCGTGGACGACCTTGAGGCCGACGCCGAAGCCGCTGCAGCCCCCGGGAAGCCCTAGGCCTTAGCTTCCCTCTTTTCTTTTTCTTTTTGTAAATGAGGTCGGCCGTTACGGCCATTGTACGGCCTGGAGGGTCGGCCTCTTTGTCGAGTCTTGTAGTTGGCCTTAGGGCTTCTTATCAATGAAATACATACTTTCCTTATCTTCACTTTGAGGTGGCTTCTGCTTGCGTAATCAATGAACTCTTGTCTTCGACTGTATGAATTGAATTCCATGCATCGTTCGCCTCCTGATAAGTGCTAAATAATGCATAAATTAATATCTTATTCATAGCACTTATCATTATTTTAATTCACATATTTTGTAAATTCAACTAAAAAAATATGTTCACCTTCATCAATGCATTTTAATTCAATTTTGATTATTGATTAAGCTTAATGCATGCAGGTCGAGTCGAGCCCAATTAGGTAAAGCCTAAATTGACACTGCATCATTTCACAATTTTACATCCTCCAGAGTCGACTCCAAGAACTCTTCTCCAAAACTCAGTGCTTCCCATTAATTCCTGACTCTTCACAAGTTCACCTAAATTTCTTTCCACTCGTTCCAACTCTTTTTCCACATAATCCAATTCTCCTATTTTAATTTCAAAAAAAAATAATAAAATTTCTTCAATTATTTGTCTCTTAGATCTCAAAGCATACCATCTTAGTTGCACAGATCCCAAAGCCTCATTCCTTCCCAGCCGTGGGCAACATTCTAGCTTCCACGTCACCTCCCAGCTTAACAAAACAGAGTTCAAGCCTTCACTCTTCTTCGGCTAGATCCCAGCATCCAAACAAAATCCCCTGCTCCCAGCTCGTTTCATCCACTTTATTCCGTGCCTCAAGACAGAACTCCTCTTCCGATGAGAATAGAATCCCATCGTCCACGGCTTGATCTCATGAAATTCCCAACGTCCAAATGCATCTCCCCTGCTTCGAAACTATCATCCTTATCTTCTAGCTCCCATATCTTTCTTCCGAACCAAGCCATATCTTCCCTCCGGATAGCGTTCATGATCTACTTCATCCCACGACCGGATCCCCTGCATCTTAGATTACATCCCCTACGGAACCAAGTCCCAATCCCTGTGGATTGATACCCATAATCACTATCCTACCAGATACGTGCTATTGCGTGGTCTTTAAAGTTGACTATCAATTTTTGGCGTCGTTGCCGGGGATTGCTAGTATAGTTGTTTTTCTTTTTATTTTTTTATTTTTTTTCTTTTAAAGAAAAACTCTTTAAAAAATATATATATACATATATATATCTAAAATAAAATAAAAATATTTTCTATTTTTGTTACTTTACTTATCCTTTTTTTTCTCTCTTACTAATTTTTGATTTTTCTGTTGGTATTATTCAATCAGGAATCAAAGAGGAAATTTGGGACGATCAAAAAGAAAACTACTGGAAAAGGAATGCTGTAAAGGTTTGCTTTAAAAAATTGCTGGAAAAATTTTCTTTGGTAACATCTAAACCTTTCTTATTTAAATTGATTCCCAAGTAGCCTAAAATTTTGTGGTGATTGTTTGATTTTAATTTCAGCAAAAGTGTGAATGCATGCTTGATACACATACACCAATTAATCCGCACATAGTAAGGGCAATCACCCCAACAAGATAAGAACTAAATTTCATCACCAGATTCTTGCCCAATGTTGCCCAGATAGACAACCCAAGAGGGGGGGGTGAATTGGGTTTTTAAATTAACTTAGCTAATTAAAACTTTGTGGATGATTAACGAAATACTATAGCCAGTTATTTAATTAAAGCTAAGTGCTGTGAGTAATGTGTGGGGAAGAAGATGAGAGACAATGCACTACAAACACAAAGTTTTATAGTGGTTCGGAGCTAACCCTTGTTCCTACGTCCACTCCCCAAGTCTCACTTGGGAATTTCACTATAACCCCCTTGGATTACAACCGGTTGTTTTGCAAGCTCACAACCGAACTTGTTGTTTTACGAGCTCACAACGAACTCGGTCGGTTTTCCCAGGCTCACCGACTAGAACCAACCCCCATTGTTTTTCCGGGCTCACAATCAAACCCTTACACTCGTTGGTTTTAAACCGGCTCACCAACCAACCTTAATCCCCTTGATTCAATCCCCCGATTGAATCAAGTAAATACACGAGATAGAAGAAAACAGAAAATAGCTTCTCAAAAAGCAGATTTAAAACAATATAATCGTAAAGGAGTTAGAAGCCCTCAAACGCTTTTAAGATGGTGAAGAGGTGTGGCTTCTGGAACTCCGGTCTCCTCTTGAAAGAGTGATCGACTTGAAAGCAGGAGGAGGAAGCTTTGAATGCTGGGAAGATGTTGGTGGAGCAGTAAATGCAGATCTTCCCTTTTTCTCGTTGAAGAGCACTTAGAGAGCTTGAAGACTTGAATGCTAGGAGTGGAATATCTGTTCTCTTCCTTGCTACAGTCTTCTGTGGCTATTTAAGTCAACCCCCCACGGAAACTAGCCGTTACTCTGCTTTTTCTGGCCGTTCTGCACACTCTGCGCAGCCTGACAATGTGACCGTTGGTGGGTTGGAGTCGACTCGCGCGATCAGGAGTCGACTCGGCTGTAGCAGGAGTCGACTCGAGCTTTTCCGGAGTCGACTCGGCAACTGTTCCCAGTTTGAATGAAAGTTGCCGTCTTGACTGGGAGTCGACTCGTCTTGACCCGGAGTCGACTCGCCAACTTCTGGCGCTGACCTGGCAATTTTGGAGTCGGCTCATCCTCTGTAGTCCGTGGATCCAAATTTGAATTTTGTCCACTCGAGTCGACTCGACTGTCCTGGGAGTCGACTCGAATCTCAGAGCCCGAACTCCCGATTCTCTGTCTTTTGGCTCATCCAGTCTTGGAGTCGACTCGAACTTCCTTGGAGTCGACTCGGCTCTCAGTTTCTGAAAGTTGGTCTTCTGCCTTTTGACGTGAAGCTTGTCTTGGAGTCGACTCGAGCTGTCTGGGAGTCGACTCGAATCTCAGAGGCAGTAACATGGTCTTCTGTCTGTCGATGGTCGCACAGTCTCGGAGTCGACTCGCGTACTGCGGGAGTCGACTCGAATCTCAGAGTCCATAAAACGCTCTCTGACTTTTTCTGTGTGTACCGCTGGGAGTCGACTCGCATTCCACTGGAGTCGACTCAAATCTCAGACCTGAAAAACTGCTCTTCTGTCCTTCTGTCTGTTTTCAGTCGGAGTCGACTCGTACTGATCAGGAGTCGACTCGAGCTCGTGCCAGTGACCTTGATACGCTTGGAGTCGACTCGTGAAACTCGGGAGTCGACTCGTATCTCAGACATTGGTTCATGCAGACTTCTTAACTTATCCAAAATGCTATGAACCAAGTCTAGAGACACTTGGACAGGATTTTCACTGAAACACTCAATTGAATTCATTAGTAATCACAAGATATACTCAAATGCTTTGAGCTTATCAAAATCAAACGGGGTTTTAATCGATCACTCCACAATCTCCTCCTTTTTGATGATGACAAAACTTTGAGTATATGTAAAATGAGTTGCTCAATAAATAATGAAATAAACTCCATAAATGAATTCAAATGTCTTGATAATTTAATTTATCCAAGTTTGAAAGGAGTGAACCATTAAATTTCGGAGTTAAAGTTCCCCCTTTCATTTGGAATTATATAAGCCTTCATATTCTGCAATCAATTGTTTGGCTTATATGACATTAATGATTTAGCTTGATTAAAATTCAGATTCTCCCCCTCAACATATGCATTCAACTATGTTTTGATTTTCTGAATTTCCTTTTAATGCTTTGAAATTTTTGAACTAAAATTTTTGTTTTTAGAGGGAAAATCTGTCAATTTGTTCTTGAGTAGGATTCAGCTAATCTCCGAATATCCCTTGAATAGATTCTGGAGATTACTCCATTAGGAGCCCCAAAAGAGAGATAATGAGCCTCGAGGTACCGAATCCACTTAGAACAAATTTATGTGTGTTTTTAAGAGTTTATCGTTTTATTTATTTCCATTGATTTCTTTTTCATATTTTTTAATATTTCTCCCCTTTTACATATTTTACACATTTCTCCCCCTTTTTGTCATCATACCAAAAAGGAGGTAATCACACACAATCAATGGCACAAATGGCACAGTAATGAAGATAAGATGTCTACTCATTGTATTGATATGAAGGTGAATACATTTGAGCATACAATAGGTAAAGCAAGAACAATACAGAAGAAGACAAAACACAACTCAAAATTATCTATGACCTCCTCGAGGATGTGCCTCCCCCTCTCGAGGATACATCTCCTCCTCTGGAGGATGTAGCTCCCCCTCTCGAGGATACATCTCCTCCTCTGGAGGATGTAGCTCCTCCTCTCGAGGATGTGACTCCTCCTCTCAATCGGCTCTGCTCCATGAGGAGGGCGACTGCCTCTGTAACATGGCCCAGCTGCGTGATAATAGACGTGGTGGCTCTGCTATGTGTAGTGGAGAGCTCAGTCACCGACGTCTGAAGCCCAGTCACCGAGGTCTGAAGTGCGTCCAGCTTGTCGATGAGCACATTCGACAAGCGCTCGGCCCCCTCGGTGGTGGTGTGCATGTCACGGCGGATGTCATCCCGCATCCTCCTCGTGGTGCTCGTGACCTCGCTCATGCTGTGGAACTGGGCCTGCACCAGGGTCCTAATGTTGTAGATCTCCTGCCGCACCTCAGCCGTCATGTCTGTCACGGCTGTCAAGGATGGGACCAGTGCTGAGGATGGAGTGGGTGCAGGAGTGGGAGCTGGCACGGAACCTCGGAGCTCCCGGAGCAGCTCGTCCCTCAAATCTCGGACGATCTCCTGCCGCAGCTCCCGGAGCTGCTCTGGATCAATACGGACCTCCATAGATGGTGGAGCTGAGGAGGAAGGTCCGGCAGAGGTGGTAGGAGCAGGAGGAGTGGATGGAAGGTCTGGATGGTCTGGGGACTCTGGGTAGTCAGAATCTGGCTCAGGACTGGGTGATGGTCTGGTGGTCTGAGCGGTGAGAGTGGACTTCCTAACCCAGATCCCTTCTCTCTTCCGAAATCCCATCCTGTGCATGGTCCCCGTACCCAAGCGATCAGTCCATCGCAAGGCACGAGAGGGTTCCTTCTCAGGAATGGAAATTTCGTACTGCCTAAAGAGAAGAGTGAATAACATTCCGTATGGGAGGGAGAGCCTAGGTCTATCCAGGGGCTCACACATATACCTATAAATGAGCTTGGAAAAGTTGACCGGGGTGTCCTGAAGAATGTAAGACATAATAGCTAGGTCCCTCTCATTCACAAAATCAAATCTCCCTGTCTTAGGGAAGATGGACCTGGACAAAATGCTCAAAAGAATTCTCACTTCAATAGGAAGTGAGCTAGCAGATACCTCATCTAGGGGAGACTGAGGTGGATGCCCTAAGACGATCGTAAGGGCCTCAAATCTATCCTCAGGATGTGCAGGAGCCACCCCTACTAATGGAAGGTGGAGGATATGGGCAATGAGGTCCTCTGTGACACGCAATGGGACACCTAATACCGTGCCCTCAATACCTCCATCTCCCCGATGGACGGTACTGTAGAACTCTTGAACTAGGCCAGGATAGGTGGGAAGGTCCAAGGTGAGGAAGTACTCTAGACCCTGAGCTCTAAGCCTATCGCCTATGGTGAATCCTTCCCGGGAGAGATAGTCGAAAGTGACATACCTCCCGGAGGTGACGGCCTTCCCGGCCAACGGCCTAACATGAACCACCCTAGGCGGAGAACGATCCGGAGGAGGTTGCCTCGCGGGATCGTGCCGCGCCTTGGAGCGCCGCTCGGGACCGGCCACGGGACGGGACCTCTTTCTAACAACTCCCTTGCGAGGCATCTTGACCTAAACGAGATGAAAACCTAGAGAACGAAGAAGGATCGATAGAGGAAGCTCGGGACTGACCTGAAAAGACCTAGGAACGGACGGAAACTCAATGTCCGGCGAAGAATCGACAGGAAAAGGGCTTGGAGACGATCGAGGATGACCTAGGAGTCGGCTCTAGGGCTTTGTGAACAGTGGCGGCTTGAGAAAAAGTGTTTGCGAAACGACAAACCTAGGGTTAAAAAGTCGGATCCCGACTGCGAGTCGACTCCCTTGAGTCGCGAGTCGACTCGACCTCGAGTCGACTCCAGAAAATGCGCGAGTCGACTCTCCTTATGCGCCTGTAGACTTCGAGTCGACTCCCGACAATGTGCGAGTCGACTCCCCCTCAGCTGCCAACTTTGCGAGTCGACTCCCCCAAATGCGCGAGTCGACTCCCCCTTAGGAGCCGGCTCTGAAACTTACTCGAGTCGTCTCTAACCTTGGCACGCACTTAAAAATCATGCTATAACCGTGCCAAATGAGGAAAAATCACCTAGTTGGGATCTGATTTGATGATCATTGAATAGAAACTCTATTTTAACCTCATTTTAACCATCAAAATCAATTAATCTAGTGGAAACTCCCACTAGGATGGGTCAATCACTCCTAATCCCCTCCTAAGTACACTGAACCTCTCTTCACTTAGGGGTTTTGTGAAAATATCTGCTAATTGATTATCAGTACAAACAAATTGGAGAGTCACATCACCATTCAATACATGATCTCTTATGAAGTGATGTCTTATCTCAATGTGTTTAGTTCTTGAGTGTTGAATTGGATTTTTAGTTAGGTTTATGGCACTTGTATTATCACAATTAATGGAGATTTTATCTTGTTTAATGCCATAATCTTCTAATTGTTGTTTAATCCACAAGATTTGAGCACAACAACTCCCGGCTGCAACATATTCAGCTTCTGCAGTGGATAATGCAACCGAGTTTTGTTTCTTGCTAAACCATGAGATTAGGTTTTCTCTTAGAAATTGACAAGACCCGCTGGTACTTTTTCTATCAAGCTTACATCCAGCGAAGTCTGAATCTGTGTACCCTATTAAGTTTAGGCTAGATTCTTTAGAGTACCACAGCCCTATGTTCTTAGTTCCTATTAAATATTTAAAGATTCTCTTAACTGCAGCTAGGTGTGATTCTTTAGGATTAGCCTGATATCTAGCACACATGCACACACTAAACATAATATCAGGCCTACTTGCAGTAAGATACAGTAAAGAACCTATCATACCTCTATAAAGTTTTTGATCTACAGATTTACCTGATTCATCTTGGTCTAACTTACATGATGAGTTCATAGGGGTGCTGATTGACTTGTTTCCCTCCATATCGAACTTCTTGAGCATCTCCTTGATATATTTGGCTTGATTGATGAAGATGCCTCCTTCAGATTGTTTGATTTGAAGCCCAAGGAAGTAGTTCAGCTCTCCCATCATGCTCATCTCAAACTCACTCTGCATCAAATCAGCAAATTCCTCGCAAAGGCGATTGTTAGTAGCACCGAAAATGATATCATCAACATAAATCTGTACTAATAACATATCCTTATTTTTCTTTTTCAGAAATAATGTTGTATCTACATTTCCCCTAGAGAATTCATGTTCTAATAGAAATTTACTAAGTCTCTCATACCATGCTCTAGGTGCTTGTTTTAGACCATAAAGTGCTTTGTTCAGTTTATACACATGATTGGGGTATTGATGATTTTCATAACCAGGAGGTTGTTCCACATATACCTCCTCATTAATAAACCCATTTAGAAAAGCACTTTTTACATCCATTTGATATAGCTTGAAGTCCTTAGAGCATGCATATGCTAATAATAGTCTAATAGCCTCAAGTCTAGCTACGGGAGCAAAGGTTTCATCAAAGTCTATACCTTCTTCTTGATTATAACCCTTTGCTACTAGTCTAGCCTTATTCCTTATAACAATTCCATTTTCATCTAGCTTATTTTTATATATCCATTTTGTACCTATAATTGGATATTCAGAAGGTCTCTCTACTAGATCCCACACTTTGTTTCTAGTAAATTGGTTTCGTTCTTCTTGCATTGCATTTATCCAATTTACATCATTTTCGGCTTCTTCTATATGTTTGGGCTCAAAGTGTGAAACAAAAGCTAGATGGTTATTCAAATTTCTAAGGGATGCTCTAGTCCTAACGGGTTGGGATGGATCATCTAGAATTAGTTCCTTAGGATGCCCATGAGCATACCTCCAAGCTTTAGTTAGCCCATGATCCACTATAGGCTCTTGGTTTGATGATTCTCCTTCAATCAACTTTTGATTATCATCTTGTAATCCCATCTCATCTATCTTTTCTTCAAGTATTTCAATATCATCATCAAAATTAACCTTCTTACTAGATGAGATGTCACTAGAGTCATCAAAAACAACATGTATAGATTTTTCTATAACTAGGGTTCTTTTATTAAAGATTCTATAGGCTTTACTAGTTGTAGAATAACCTAGGAATATTCCTTCATCAGATTTTGGATCAAATTTCCCTAGATTATCTTTCCCATTATTATGTACAAAACACCTACATCCGAAAACATGAAAATAGTTAACCTTTGGTTTTCTGTTTTTCCACAGTTCATATGGTGTTTTCTTTATGATGGGTCTTAATAGAACTCTATTTAATACATGGCAAGAAGTATTAATGGCTTCTCCCCAAAAGTACTTAGGGAGGTTACTTTCACATAACATCGTTCTAGCCATTTCCTCTAGGGTTCTATTTTTTCTTTCCACAACTCCATTTTGTTGTGGTGTCCTTGGTGCTGAGAAATTATGGGTTATCCCCTTTTTACTACAAAATTCATCAAATAATTGATTTTCGAATTCGGTACCATGGTCACTTCTAATAGCTATAACTGAGGACTCTCTAGCATTTGTTACTTCCTTATGGAACTTCTTAAACATAGAAAATGCTTGATGCTTATGCGCTAGAAACATGACCCATGTGTACCTAGAGTAATCATCTACTATAACTAGACCATATTTATTTCCACCTAGGCTTGTTGTTCTAGTTGGACCAAATAGGTCCATGTGTAGTAATTCTAGAGGCCTAGAAGTAGAGACACATTTTATGGATTTAAAAGAGTTTCTAGATTGTTTGCCAAATTGACATGCTTCACATATTTTGTTCTTTTCAAATTTTAATTTTGGCAAACCTATCACGGAGTCTCTTTTAACTAGTTTAGTTATTGTGTCCATGCTTGCATGACCTAACTTACGGTGCCATAACCAACTAGCATCATTTTCTTTAGTTTCATTAACAACTAAACATTGGTTATGTTTTGTAAGGTCTTCTAGATCTACCACATATACATTTCCACGTCTCATCCCTTTAAAAACTAAACTATTATCATTAGGATTTGTTATAATACATAGTGATGGTTTAAACATAACATCATATCCTTTATCACATAATTGACTAATGCTTAACAAGTTATGCTTAAGACCATCAACATATCTAACATTATCTATAAAGGTAGAAGGGGTGATTTGAACTTTACCAATACCAATGATGTGACCTTGGTTGTTGTCTCCAAAAGTCACAGCACCTCCCTTCTTAGCTTCAAGGGTGAAAAATTGATCTTTATCACCCGTCATGTGCCTTGAACAGCCACTATCCAAATACCAGCAGTTTTTGTTGACCTTGGCTGCAAGACACTCCTACACAAGCAAATCATGTCATCTTAGGTACCCAAGTTTTCTTGGGTCCTTCATGGTTAGTCAAGTTGGTTCCTTTTGGAACCCATACCCTTTTATTTTTTCTTTTAGTTTTACTTTTCCTAAAATTACATGCATTTGCTTTATGTCCTACTATTCCACAACAGAAGCAAGTTATTTTCTTAATTTTAGTTTTTCCAACTTTAACAAAGAAGTTACTAAGAAGTTTTTGCTTATTCCTTGGTTTATACCCTAAACCGGCTTTATTAAATACGGCTCGTTGATTATTAAGTATCATGTTTAACTTTTCAGAACTATATGTGAATTTTTTAACTAAGGGTTTGTATTTGTTTAGTTCTTTAGTTAATGTCTGATTTTCGGTTTTTAGATCATTTAGCTCTTTAGTTAGATCCTTGTTTAAGACTTGTTTATGGTTTTTGAGATCTGAAAATTCCTTTGTTAGTTTCTCAATATCTTTCGTTAAGGTGTTAGTCTTCTTAATTAGGAGTTGGTTGCTTGTCTTAAGTTCTAGATTTTCTTTGGTGAGATTATCTTTATCCTTAATTAATGAATCATGCTTATGAATATAACTTTGGTTAGTTACTTTTAGTTCTCTATTTTTAACATTTATATTCTTATACTCAATCATTAATTCATTGAACGCATCATAAAGTTCATCAAATGTAAAATCAAAATGCGTATCGGAAATTACCTCATTTTCGTTGGCCATGAAACAGAAATTGGCCTTCTCTTCTTGTTTTTCATCCGATGATGAAGATGATGCGTCGGAGTCCGATAGGGTGGTGACAAGTGCCTTCTTCTTCTTGTACTTACTCCCCTTCTTCAATAAGGGGCACTCTGCTCTTATGTGTCCCGGCTTCTTGCACTCGTAACACCCAATCCCCTCATTTTCCCTTTCCTTACCTTTGTCTCTGCGGTAGGAATTTGAGGGACCTCTCCTTTGATGATACGTCTTCTTGTGGTTGATAAACTTCTTGAACTTGCGCACAAGAAGTGCCTCACCACCATCTTCCTCATCTTCTTCCTCTTCACTGCTGCTGCTGCAAGACAGGTCCTTGTTAGAAGAAGTAGATTTTAAAGCTATTACCTTTTTCTTATGGGAGGACTCTTCCTCGTTGTGTTGTTTCATGGTAAGCTCATGCGTCATCAGGGATCCAAGGAGCTCTTCAAGTTGAAGCTTGTTCAAGTCTTTAGCTTCTTGGATCGCCGTCACCTTGGCTTCCCACAACCTTGGTAGACACCGAAGGATTTTCCTGACAAGTTCACTGTTAGTATAGTTCTTGCCAAGGCTTTTTAGGCCATTGACAATATCAGTAAACCTAGTGAACATGCTTGTGATTGTTTCATTTGAATCCATTTTAAATAGTTCATATTTATGAACCAAGATGTTTATTTTGGATTCCTTGACTTGATTCGTGCCCTCATGGGTCACTTCAAGTCTGTCCCAAATTTCTTTTGCAGAATTACAAGTTGAAACTCTATTGAATTCATTACGGTCTAAGGCACAATAAAACACATTCATTGCTTTAGAGTTTAGTTGTGCCTTCCTCATGTCATGTTCATCCCAATCCGTTTCTAGTTTGGGTACCTTAACACCCTCTACATATGTGGATGGGATGTATGGGCCATTCACTACAATGGTCCACATCTCATAGTCTTGGGCTTGGATGAATATTCTCATCCTAGCCTTCCAGTATGAGTAGTCGGATCCATTGAAGAAAGGAGGTCTTTGGGTGGACTGACCCTCAATGTGAGAAGATCCAAATGGGTTTGTCATTTTGATCTTTTAACTCTTGAGTGGAAGAGTTTTTGGCTCTGATACCACTTGTTGCCCAGATAGACAACCCAAGAGGGGGGGTGAATTGGGTTTTTAAATTAACTTAGCTAATTAAAACTTTGTGGATGATTAACGAAATACTATAGCCAGTTATTTAATTAAAGCTAAGTGCTGTGAGTAATGTGTGGGGAAGAAGATGAGAGACAATGCACTACAAACACAAAGTTTTATAGTGGTTCGGAGCTAACCCTTGCTCCTACGTCCACTCCCCAAGTCTCACTTGGGAATTTCACTATAACCCCCTTGGATTACAACCGGTTGTTTTGCAAGCTCACAACCGAACTTGTTGTTTTACGAGCTCACAACGAACTCGGTCGGTTTTCCCAGGCTCACCGACTAGAACCAACCCCGATTGTTTTTCCGGGCTCACAATCAAACCCTTACACTCGTTGGTTTTAAACCGGCTCACCAACCAACCTTAATCCCCTTGATTCAATCCCCCGATTGAATCAAGTAAATACACGAGATAGAAGAAAACAGAAAATAGCTTCTCAAAAAGCAGATTTAAAACAATATAATCGTAAAGGAGTTAGAAGCCCTCAAACGCTTTTAAGATGGTGAAGAGGTGTGGCTTCTGGAACTCCGGTCTCCTCTTGAAAGAGTGATCGACTTGAAAGCAGGAGGAGGAAGCTTTGAATGCTGGGAAGATGTTGGTGGAGCAGTAAATGCAGATCTTCCCTTTTTCTCGTTGAAGAGCACTTAGAGAGCTTGAAGACTTGAATGCTAGGAGTGGAATATCTGTTCTCTTCCTTGCTACAGTCTTCTGTGGCTATTTAAGTCAACCCCCCACGGAAACTAGCCGTTACTCTGCTTTTTCTGGCCGTTCTGCACACTCTGCGCAGCCTGACAATGTGACCGTTGGTGGGTTGGAGTCGACTCGCGCGATCAGGAGTCGACTCGGCTGTAGCAGGAGTCGACTCGAGCTTTTCCGGAGTCGACTCGGCAACTGTTCCCAGTTTGAATTAAAGTTGCCGTCTTGACTGGGAGTCGACTCGTCTTGACCCGGAGTCGACTCGCCAACTTCTGGCGCTGACCTGGCAATTTTGGAGTCGGCTCATCCTCTGTAGTCCGTGGATCCAAATTTGAATTTTGTCCACTCGAGTCGACTCGACTGTCCTGGGAGTCGACTCGAATCTCAGAGCCCGAACTCCCGATTCTCTGTCTTTTGGCTCATCCAGTCTTGGAGTCGACTCGAACTTCCTTGGAGTCGACTCGACTCTCAGTTTCTGAAAGTTGGTCTTCTGCCTTTTGATGTGAAGCTTGTCTTGGAGTCGACTCGAGCTGTCTGGGAGTCGACTCGAATCTCAGAGGCAGTAACATGGTCTTCTGTCTGTCGATGGTCGCACAGTCTCGGAGTCGACTCGCGTACTGCGGGAGTCGACTCGAATCTCAGAGTCCATAAAACGCTCTCTGACTTTTTCTGTGTGTACCGCTGGAAGTCGACTCGCATTCCATTGGAGTCGACTCAAATCTCAGACCTGAAAAACTGCTCTTCTGTCCTTCTGTCTGTTTTCAGTCGGAGTCGACTCGTACTGATCAGGAGTCGACTCGAGCTCGTGCCAGTGACCTTGATACGCTTGGAGTCGACTCGTGAAACTCGGGAGTCGACTCGTATCTCAGACATTGGTTCATGCAGACTTCTTAACTTATCCAAAATGCTATGAACCAAGTCTAGAGACACTTGGACAGGATTTTCACTGAAACACTCAATTGAATTCATTAGTAATCACAAGATATACTCAAATGCTTTGAGCTTATCAAAATCAAACGGGGTTTTAATCGATCACTCCACACCCAAATTAGGTGAACCAATTCGCACATAGCCATCACTTTAATTAAAATCAATTAGACGTTGGCTCCTAGGGACATTCGAGCTCAATAGGATGAAGATCACCGATAGTTGCACCAATTTCGCTCTGTGGCTCAGTTGATGTCTAGGCAAGCTTTGTCCCAAGGAAGACAGTTCATCTGTTCGAGGCAAGTGGTTTTTAAGTGGAACCTTTGCGAACGCATCGTGACCCCCCCACTTATCTGGGAGCTTACCTGGTCAACTTAGTCATTAGACCGGATTGGAGGCTTAGGTGCCCTCTTCAAACTAGTTAGGAGCTATCTAGTGATTTTAGGGTAAACACAAGGACTTGATGTGTTTTCCTTTTAGTGCATGCTTGACTGTACTTGACTAATCAGAAAAGTATTAGTATATGCTAGGATGTTGTTCCAGATCTCCTGAATTAGTACCTTTTGATTCTGAAATAAAGCGTTCTATTAGGGCCCTTCGAGCCAAAATCCGTACCTATAGAACCATAAGATCTGCCCCACCTGTCGAGATGGCTGAAGAACAACCCAAGTTGTTAAAGGAGTACTTCACTCCTTCTATTTATACCTCTCCTTCTTGTATTCGACTACCTGATACCACTGCTGCTGTACAGTTTGAAATTAAGTCTAGTGTCATCCAAATGCTTCCCTCTTTCTATGGACTTAACAATGAAGACCCATACAAACATTTAGATGAGTTCCTTGAGATCTGCACTACTGTCAAAATTCAGAACTTCACTGATGATGCTCTGAAACTTAGGCTGTTTCCTTTCTCCCTTAAGGATAGAGCTAAGCAGTGGCTCTATTCATTAGAAGCCAATTCTATTCTTTCATGGGCCCAAATGCAACATGAATTTCTGAAAAAATATTTTTTCATAGGAAGAACGAACCAATTTAGGCGTGCTATCACGAGCTTCTCCCAATCTGACGGAGAAGAATTTCATGAAACTTGGAAAAAATTTAGAGATTTACTCCGAAAATGCCCGCACCATCAAATACCCAAATGGCAATTAGTGCAATGCTTTTATGACGGATTATCTGAACGAAACCGTCAGATGGTTGATGCTTCGTGTGGGGAAACTTTCATGCTTAAGAGTGAGCATGAGGCCTGGCAGATGTTTGAAAATCTTAATAAAAATTCTCTCCACCATACCTCCTCCGCTCGTCAACCACCTCCGAGTTCTCAAAGAAAAGGGACCATATATGAAGTTAGCCAGCCCATAGGTCTATCCGACAAAGTAGATGCACTGTCCCGCAAATTGGACCAGCTAATGTCTAGAGAACAGCTTCCAAACTTTCCCCAAGCACAAGTTTGTGCTCTTTGTTCTAGCCCGTCTCACCCTATTTTCGAGTGCCCTTCGGCAGCTCAATTTTCTGAATTTGTGCAAGAACAAGTTAATGCTGCCCAAGCCAAAAAACTAACCGGTTGTTATAAATTTTCTGCGTTGAAGTTACAGTCCCGACCGGGTAATGATCCATTTTTCAATACATATAACCCGGGATGGCAGAATCATCCAAACTTTTCTTGGAAGCAGCAAGCTTCGAATACTGCCCAACCCTACTCTCAAAATTTTCAAAACCCTCAAAATTTTCAAACCCCACAAAATATTCATCCCTGCCGTCCCTCGACTCAATTTCAATACAATCCTCCTCCACCCCAAAGAAACACAGCCTTTGAGGAGAAAGTGTTGACCGCCCTTCAAGGTTTGGAAACTATTACACAATTGGTGCACTCTCACATGCAATCCATCGCCAAGCTAGAATCCCAAATGGGGCAACTAGCTAATGCACTGAACAAGCGAGAGGAAGGAAAGCTTCCAAGCCAACCAGTGAGTAATCCTAAGGAACAATACATAGCTCAAGAAAATCAACTAAATACAATTCATCATGAACAAGCCAATGCTTTGACTACCCTAAGGAGTGGACGTGTAGTAGACAATAAAATTGGAGAGGGAAACAATAACAAAGGTAAGGAAGAGGAGCAAAATATATCACATGAAAATCCAAAACCTTCTTCTTCTTCAGCTCTTCCACCTTCTGCCAAAACTCACATTCCAAAAGTCCCATTTCCTGAAGCTCTTAATTCACCCTCTCCCTTTGGCAAAAAGGGAACTTCACTAGAGGAGATGATGGAGGTTTTCAAACAAGTCAAAATCAACCCCCCGCTTCTTGATGCTATTAGACAAGTTTCCTCCTATGCCAAATTTCTCAAAGACCTTTGTACCCAAAAGCGAAAATCTAGGACACATGTGCCTAAAAAGGTCCTGCTAACTGAGCAAGTGAGTTCTATTCTCCAAAACAACACCCCTCCAAAATTTAAAGATCCTGGTGCTCCCACCATCTCCTGTGTCTTAGGAAATAATTTCATTGATCGAGCACTCTTAGATCTAGGAGCAAGTGTCAACCTTTTACCTTACTCAGTTTATGAGAAACTTGGGTTAGGTGAGTTAAAACCAACTTCGGTATCCCTTCAATTGGCTGATCGATCTGTAAAAACACCACATGGGATAATTGAAGATGTTCTTGTCAAGGTAGATAAATTCTATTTTTCAGTAAATTTTATCGTCCTTGATATGGAACATGAGCCTAATCCTAAGAAACAAATCTCCGTAATCCTTGGGCGCCCCTTTTTAGCAACAGCCAATGCGTGCATCAATTATAGAACAGGGGTAATGAACATATCATTTGGAAACATGAAGGTAAAATTAAATGTGTTCAATACGGCCGACCAACCCGCGAGGAAAGTTGAGTGCTTCCTAATAGACAAAATGGATGATCTTGTAGAAGAAGCTCTTCTCTATATTTTAGAAGATGACCCTATGAAAACATGCTTGACCCATGTTGACATTGCTATAGAAAAGGCCATAGAAGCAGCCAACTCTGTGCCCGACAATCAGTTTTCCACAAATTTTCTTTCTTGGAAAACTTGGCATGAACCCGGTATGATATAATTAACGATGCGCGGCGTCTGGCTGAAGACGTTAAACTTAGCGCTTATTGGGAGGCAACCCAATTCTCATAGGTTATTTTTGCATATTTTTTTGTCGCATTTTTTTATTAATTTCTTAACAGGAGTCCTCATATTACTGATACAACTAAGGTACAATACTTCTATCCTCCATATGCATCATATTTTCGTCCAAACTAAAATAAAAAATAAAAAATATAAAAAAATAAAAATAAAAATTGAATATTCAAAAAAAATAACAAAAATAATAATAAAAAAAACATATATATATATATAAAAATATTGAGGACAATGTCTGATCTAGGTTGGGGGGTATAGGATTAGAATTTTTGAAGAAATTTTTCGAATTTTTGATTTGTGAATAAGTTTTTCGAATATTAAAAAAAAAACGAACCTAATTTCTATGCCTTAGTGCTGAAATGATAAATGCATAAAGTATATAAATCTAACAAGCCCAATGATTAGTCAGAAGTAAGACAACTTGAGTTCTTTTCATTAAAAGTTCTTTTAATGAGTTGTAAGATAATTTTTACTTTGAAATTTCAGAACACACATGGCCTGCACTTCTAAGGGTTAGGTTCAACATTATGTTGTTACGTCTAGTAGCAACCTTGAGTCTTGATGAATCATTCCTATCTAATTCACTATTATCCCATATTTATTTATAAAAAAAAATGAATTTAGTCAGGTACATCGAAAAGGGCTACCTATTGTCAAAGATCAGCGGACTTGTATGAGGAACCCGAGCATAGGTCCGTAGGGGAGTCTTGATGCCCAACACCTTATGCCATTTGGTGTGGGAGTGTTGACTGAATGCTCGCTACACGGAGGAATCATTATAAGAGTAAAAGTGCATAATTTATTTATAAATACACAATAAATAAATAAATAAATAACAGCGAAAGAGAAAATAATATTGACCTTGAAAAAGACGATAGTGTGAAACCCGTCATCGTAAAAATTTGAGTAAACTGGAATATTACAGATAAAGCCCATGAGGTATTAAAGTAAACATCCACAATTCTCGAAATCCTGCAAGATAGGATAATTTTGAATCAGTGAATAGGTCTTATCTGACCAATTCTTGGAAATTACTAGCTTTAGCAGTATTTTGGAGAATCTAAAGCCTTAGCTTGTGTATGATCCAGATATCACCGAGCACCTAAGTATAAATTAGCCTTACAACTTCCTAACAGAAACTTAGTGACTTCAACTTAAGTTGCATACTGACCTAGAATTTAGGCTGACTTAGTAACTAAAACTTTGTGTGCTTTTAAAATTCTTGACATTAAGGCATTTGAAATTAGATTTTATAAAATAATAAAATAAATTCTTTAGACAACAGTTTGTGGGTGTCTGAGCCGGAAACCCTCATGAGACAAAACTCATCCACTAGGGCCACCTAGGGGTTTAAAGCCTTATTGCATACGGTAAATGCAATCGCGATTCCTGCGAAAGTGAGTTAGTTTTTTTTTTATTTTGCTCGAGGACTAACAAAATGTAGGTTGGGGGGTGTGATAAGTGCTAAATAATGCATAAATTAATATCTTATTCATAGCACTTATCATTATTTTAATTTACATATTTTGTAAATTCAACTAAAAAAATATGTTCACCTTCATCAATGCATTTTAATTCAATTTTGATTATTGATTAAGCTTAATGCATGCAGGTCGAGTCGAGCTCAATTAGGTAAAGCCTAAACTGACACTGCATCATTTCACAATTTTACATCCTCCAGAGTCGACTCCAAGAACTCTTCTCCAAAACTCAGTGCTTTCCATTAATTCCTGACTCTTCACAAGTTCACCTAAATTTCTTTCCACTCATTCCAACTCTTTTTCCACATAATCTAATTCTCCTATTTTAATTTCAAAAAAAACAATAAAATTCCTTCAATTATTTGTCTCTCAGATCTCAAAGCATACCATCTTAGTTGCACAGATCCCAAAGCCTCATTCCTTCTCAGCCGTGGGCAACATTCTAGCTTCCACGTCACCTCCCAGCTTAACAAAATAGAGTTCAAGCCTTCACTCTTCTTCCGCTAGATCCCAACATCCAAACAAAATCCCCTGCTCCCAGCTCGTTTCATCCACATTATTTCCTGCCTCAAGACAGAACTCCTCTTCCGATGAGAATAGAATCCCATCGTCCACGGCTTGATCTCATGAAATTCCCAACGTCCAAATGCATCTCCCCTGCTTCGAAACTATCATCCTTATCTTCTAGCTCCCGTATCATTCTTCCGAACTAAGCCATATCTTCCCTCCGGATAGCGTTCATGATCTACTTCATCCCACGACCGGATCCCCTGTATCTCGGATTACATCCCCTGCGGAACCAAGTCCCAATCCCTGTGGATCGATATCCGTAATCACTATCCTACCAGATACGTGCTATTGCATGGTTTTTAAAGTTGACTATCACCTCCATAGGTAGTTCCAGCGTTTTTTGTCAAAATTTAGCTAAGTCCTTGGGCTCGGCTTCCGAAAGGGTCTTATGGAGAAATTTCGCCAAGTCCTTGGGCTCGGCTTCCGGAAGGGTCTTATTAAGTCTTTGAGCTCGGGCTTAACAACAGTGCAGGCCGAGGCTGAGTTGTCATCGGAGCTTGCATGCTCTTTGATCTCGAGCTTGGTTGAGGCGCCGTTAGGCGAGACTTGAAGTGGAGTTCATGATCAAGGTGGCTAGGTATCCCCGAGCTTAGCCGGGACATCATCAGGTAGAGCTCAAGGTCGTCATAGCAGGCTGTCTCTAGCTAGGTTGAGGTGTTCGAGTGGGATCGGGCCTCCGAGCTAGGTTGGAGGATCGTACGCGAGGCCAAAGGAGCTTGGGATCACGGCCGACTTAGTGGGGCATCCCGACCTTGGTCAGGGGACCCCGAGCCTGGTCGAGGCTTTGTCGAAAATACACAGGAGGCGGACTTTGTCCATTGATCATTCTGTAATATAACCAAGTAAGTGTAAAAATGTATGTGCCGAGTAGGGTATACCTCTCGTGTAGTTGGAGCCAAGTGTCTCGGGTCGAACTAAGCGACTCCGCTCCGAGGTTGACTTCAGTAGCTTTCTTTGGCCTGTGGTTGACTCGGCAAGGTGCCCCCACTCAGATCGGGGCGTGTTGTCGCAGGAGGCGTCGAATGGTGTCGAAAGCCGTCAAAATATCATGGAGATGTCGTGGAAACGTCGTCACGAGGTCGAGGGAGACTTGGGTCACGGTCGACTTGGCGGGGCATCCCGAGGTCGAGGGAGCTGGGGCTCGCTGTCGACTCAGTGGGGCATCCCGAGGTCGAGGGAGTTGGGGCTCGCTATCGACTCAGTGGAGCATCCCGACCTTAGTCGGAGGATCATGCGCGAGGTCGAGGGAGCTGGGGCTCGCTATCGACTCTACGATGCTTTCCGAGGTCGAGGGAGCCGGGGCTCACTGTCGACTCAGCAGGGCATCCCGACTTTAGTCGGGTGATCATGCACAAGGTCGAGGGAGCTGGGGCTCGCTGTCGACTCTGCGATGCATCCTGAGGTCGAGGGAGCCGAATTTCGCTATCGACTCAGTGGGGCATCCCGATCTTAGTCGGGGGATCGTGCGCGAGGTCAAGGAAGAGAGGCTCACTATCGACCCAGCGACGCTTCCCGAGGTCGAGGGAGCTTGGGCTCGCTGTCGACCCCGCGATGCTTTCCGAGGTTGAGGAAGCTGGGGCTCACTGTCGACTCAGTGGGGCATCCTAAGCTTGGTCGGGATTTTTGATGGAGATCGAGACCGAGCTTGATGATGGAGACCGAACTTGAAGATGGAGACCGAATTTGGAGTTGGAGACCGAACTTGGAGTCGCCGTGGCGGAGCATGCCGAGCTTAGCGGGGGCATCCGAACTTGGTCGGGCAACCGGACTTGGCCGGGCATCCTAAAGTTAACAAGTAGATCAACATCAGGAGAAGTATTGAATAATTAAGGGAGAGCCGCAAATAAATTAATATAAAAAGGGGGGTAAGCATCAGTTGTGTTCCCGAACATCGAAGACCACTGGAGGCTCTATTGATAATACATCCAAAGGTTTTCGGAGTTCCAGCTTCGGAGGATGAGGGTCCCTTCAAGAGACTCCAGTTTGTACGCTCCGGGCCGCTGGACTCGAGCAACTCGGTATGGCCCCTCCCAGTTTGGGGCAAGCTTTCCTTGCTCGGTAGGCTGAGAAGCTTCAGCTTTCCTTAGGACAAGGTCTCCCACCTTGAAAAGCTTGGCTTTTACTCTGGAGTTGTAGTACTGTGCCATTTTTCATTGGTATCTCGCCATACGGACTCAGGCGGCTTCCCTTGTCTCCTCGACGAGGTCTAAGTTACTCCTGAGCTGAGACGAGTTGGAGGCTGCATCATAATTTTCCACCCTTAATGAGGGGAGTTCGATTTTCAAGAGGATGACAGCTTCTGTTCCGTACGCCAGGTTGAAGGGGGTCTCGCCAGTAGGAAGTCGAAATGTAGTTCTATAGGCCCGGAGAACATTGTAGAGATCTTCGACCCATTGTCCTTTGGATCGGTCGAGTCTGGCCTTGAACCCTTGAAGAATGGTACGATTCGTCACCTCGGTTTCTCCGTTCGTCTGTGGATGGGCGACCGAGGTGAAGCGGTGGTCGATGCCGAGCTCGGAGCAGAACTCCCTGAAACGGGCATTGTCGAACTGACCGCCGTTGTCGGATATGAGGATGCGAGGGAGCCCGAATCTGCAGATTATTGACTTCCAAACAAAGTCTCGTATCTTTGGCTCAGATATCCGAGCCACCAGTTCAGCTTCAACCCACTTGGTGAAGTAATCAATGGAGACAATGAGAAACTTTCTCTGCCTAATGGCTAGGGAAAATGGTCTCAAAATGTCGATCACCCATTGGGCAAACGGCCAGGGGGCGCTGATCGAAGTCAGTGGGGCTGAGGGTCGGCGCTGAATGTTAGCATTCCGCCGACACCGATCGCACCTTTGGACGAAGTTTAATGCATCCTTTTGAAGTGTGGGCCAATAATATCTTTGGCGCAGGATCTTGTGGGCCAGGGCTCGACCCCCAGGTGATTTTCGCAGATCCCTTCATGGACCTCTCGCATGGCATAGTCCGCCTCTGATGGATGGAGGCATCTAAGAATAGGAGAGGTGAACAACCTGCGGTAAAGCTTGTCTTCATATAAGATGTATTGGAAAGCTTATCGTTTGAGTCGGCGGGCCTCGAGCTCATCATTAGGGAGGATTTCATTTTACAAGTAGCTGACAAACGCGTCCATCCAGCTCGGCTTGGTCTTGATGCAGAGAGCTGGTTCGGGCTCCTCGATGCTGGGCACTTGGAGATACTCGAGTGTTGTGGTCTTTGGAAGCTCTCTCATGCGGAAAGTCGCCAGCTTTGATAATTCATCCATCCTCGTGTTTTCCGCTCTGAGAATGTGCTGAATGTCGAAGGAGCCCAATGTGAAGGTGATGTCTCTCATCTTTTGGAGATACTTCTGCATTGATGGCTTTCTCGCTTCGAAATCTTCCAAAATCTGACTCACGACCAGTTGGGAGTCACTGAAGACCTTTAGGTCCTCGACTTTCAGCTCCTTTGCCAGCTTCAGTCCGGCGATGAGTGCCTCATACTCTGCCTCATTGTTCGAGGTGGAGAACCCGAAGCACAGAGCCTGCTCTGCGACTACCCCGTCCGGGCTAGTGAGGATGAGGCCTGCTCCGCTACCCCCCGAGGTCGAAGAGCCGTCTACATGCAGAACCCATGGTTGCCTTGGGGTCTCCTCTGTTGGTGCGAGCTTGGGCTCGGGGTCATCCGGCAGAGTGCATTCCACTATGAAGTCAGCGAGCACTTGAGCCTTGACTGCCGACCTCGAACGATATTCAAGGTCAAATTTTTCGAGTTCGACCGCCCATTTAGCGATCCTCCCCGCACGGTCCGACCGTTGCAGAATTTGTTTCATAGGCTGGTCGGTCAATATGGCCACAGTGTGGGCCTGGAAGTAGGGTCGGAGCCTTCGGGCCGAGATAACCAGTGCATAGATTGTCTTCTCCAACTTGGAATATCGGGTGTCGGCATCCCTCAGGACCCGGCTGGTATAATATACAGGTCTTTGAAGCTTGTCTTCTTCTCGGACCAGCACCGAGCTTATGGCCACCGAGGAGATGGCCAGGTATAAATAGAGGAGCTCGTATTGCTGGGGCTTTATGAGTAATGGAGGGGAGGCAAGAAGGCGTCTGAGCTCTTTGAAGGCTTGCTGACATTCCTCCGACCATAGAAAGTTCTTTGGCCGTTTGAGGATCTTGAAGAATGGGAGGCACCGCTCGGCCGACCTGAAAACAAATCTTTCTAGGGCCGTGACTCGCCCAGTGAGCCGTTGTACCTCCTTGACTGTTTTTAGTGGCATCATTTCCCGCAGTGCTCGGATCTTCTCGGGATTCTCTTCGATCCCGCGCTGGGTTACCATGAAACCGAGGAACTTGCCCGAGGTGACTCCGAAGGCGCACTTGGTGGGGTTGAGCTTCATTTGGTACTTCCGGAGGGTGGAACATGCTTCATCAAGATCAGTTATATGATGCTCCACCGTCCGGCTTTTCACCAACATGTCGTCTACATAGACTTCCATGTTTCGGCTTATTTGATCTTTAAAGACCTGGCTGACCAGCCTCTGGTACGTCACTCCGGTATTCTTCAGCCTGAATGGCATCACTTTGTAGCAGTAGAGGCCCTTGTCGGTGATGAAGGCCATCTTTTCCTCATCCTCGGGCGCCATTCGAATTTGATTGTACCCCGAGAAGGCATCCATAAAGGTCAGCAGCTGGTATCCCGAGGTGGAGTCGACGAGATGGTCGATCCTGGAAAGAGAAAAACTGTCCTTTGGGCAAGCCTTGTTCAAGTCGGTATAGTCCATGCACATGCGCCATTTTTTATTAGCTTTCTTCACGAGGACTACAATGGCGAGCCACTCTGGGTAGGAAACCGACGTCGAGGAGTTTGTCGACCTCCTCGGCAGCTGCTCGCTGTCGTTCCAGCGCAGAGCTCCGCTTCTTCTGCCTTATGGGCTTGCAAGTTGGCTTCACCTGGAGTCGGTGAACCATGACCTCGGAATCTATCCCCGGTATATCCACGAGCGTCCAGGCGAAGACGTCCGAGTTGGACTGAAGGAACTCGATCAGGCGATCCCGCTCGTGAGAGCTCAGGCCGGAGCCAATCTGCACGGTTAGCTCTGGGCAGTCCCTTCTCAAGGGAATTTGGATGAGGAGCTCACCAGGTTCCACTCGTTCTCTCTAAGGCTCGTCCCGCACTTCCAGGGTTTCAATGGGCAGTGCCTGGTCCGAGGCTTGTGTTGACGCCTCGGTTGATGGTCCTGCTCGGCCTGGCTCTTTGGCCGGCTGTTTTGCTTTGAGGGTGGCCATGTAGCATTGCTTGGCCGCCATATGGTCCCCACGAACTTCGCCTACTTCTTGTTTAGTAGGGAACCGCACGAGCAGGTGGCATGTTGAAACTATGGCCCAGAGAGCATTGAGCCCTGGTTGCCCAAGGATGACATTATAAACTGAAGGCAGGCAGACCACAAGAAAGTCCGTCCTTATGGTGCTCTCTCAAGGGGCGAGCCCGACCGTGACAAGTAAGCGAATCGCACCTTCAATCGGGACTGAGTCTCCAGTGAATCCAACCAGCGGAGCATTCATTTTTCGGAGTTGGTCTTCTATCATCCCCATTTTTTGGAAGGCATCATAATACAAAACATTTACTGAGCTTCCATTATCAACCAGAAAATGCTTTACATCAAATTTATTTATGACCATGGAGATGACCACAGCGTCGTCATGAGGAGTCTCAACTCCTTTTAAGTCCTCGTCCGAGAATGAGATAGCTTCAGAGATGCGTGGACGCTTTGGAGGGGTCCTTCTCCCAGTCAGTTCTCCAGTCAAGCTCCCTTCGGCCGGGCCTCTTCCGATGGTGTTGATGGTGCCAGCAATGGGCCTGTTGTCATTTGGATTCTCGGGGGGCACAACATTCTCTACCGGCCTCCTTTCCATATACTGGTTCTGCACGAACCGGTCGAGCACCCCACGGCGGATGAGCGCCTCGATCTCATCTCGGAGATAGAAGCACTCCTCTATGTCGTGGCCGTGGCCTTGGTGGAAGCGACAATACTTTTCAGAGGGGCGCCGGGTTCCTAACTCTCGCATTGGGGGCGAAGGTCGGAGGTAGTCTCGGCCCTCTATCTCCATGAGAATTTCTGCCCGGGGTGCGTTGAGGGGAGTGTAGTTCTCGTACCTCCCCAGGGGCATTCGTGGCTGAGGTGGAGATCTCGGTCGAGGTGGGGATCTCGGTCGAAGCTGCGCTCGTTGTCGAGGTGGACTCCTCAGCCGAGGTAGGTTCTTCTCTCGGCGGGGAAACTAGCTCCTCGGGTGGCCGCGCTCCTCACGACGCCTTTTCTGCTTCTTTGAGGTCTGCTCGGCCGCGCCCCGCTTGGAGGCGATAGCCTCCTCGGCCTTCGCATACTTTCGAGCTCAGGCCAACATCTTGGTGAAGTCGGCGGAGAAATTCTTCTCAACAGAGAAGAAGAACCTGTAGGATCGAGCTCCAGTCTTTAGCGCTGACATGGCAATCGACTGATCAAGCTCGCGGATCTCCCAGGTTACGGCGGCGAAGCGATCGAGGTAGTCTTTAAGGGACTCTCCCTCATTTTGCTTGATGTCAAGGAGGTAGTCCGACGTTCGCTGCTGGCGTCGGCTGGCAGCAAAGTTGATGGCGAACTGCCTGCCGAGTTGCTCGAAAGAGAATACTTTGCTCAGCTTCAGTCCGAAGAACCAAAGCTGAGCCATTCCTCTGAAAGTCGCTGGGAAGGCCTTGCAGAGCACGGCCTCCGAGGACCCTTGTAGTACCATGAGGGCTCGGTAGCTTTTCAAGTGGTCGAGAGGGTCGGTAGTCCCATTGTAGGGCTCCACTTAGGGTATTTTGAACCTTGGTGGGATCGGTTCATCCTCAATCTGGTGGAAGAAAGGCGACTTGGTAATGAACTCAAAGTCACTCTCGCGCCTTACCTTCTGGCTGTGAAGCGCCTCAATCTGGCGCTCGAGCTTCTCGACCTTCCTGTCGAGCTTTTCACCCTGGGGGATTGCCACGGTGGTCTGCTCCGGCGCCGGTTGTCCCGAAGCTGATTCGACCTCCGAAAACTGTGGCCTTTTATCCTGGTTCTTCCCTAGCGGCTCTCTCCGGGGAGACACTCGGGTCGAATCTTGGTAGCAACACCGCTCTTCATTGTTGGCCCTCGAGGAGCCATGAAGATTTCGGCCTTGGGGCACCGGTCCGTCGGAAGGGAGCACTGACTAGACCTGAACCTGTCGAGGCGGCATAAGAGGGGCCTCCACACGTTGCAGGCCTTGGACTGCTGCTGTCAAGGCTTGAACTTGCTGCACCAGGAGGTTGAACTGTTCTGTCTGGACTTGGAGGGCCAGATCCGCCGGAGGTCTTAGTGGTGAGTTCTGGACCGAGTGTCCAGGACTTAGTGCGGGACGCCGAGAGGCGTTAGAGGCTCCTTTGCTTCTTAGCTTCATGGTCACAACTCGGGCCCTTCCTCTAGCGGCAACTATTGCTGAAAATTGGACCCGGAGGCGACCACTGGCTGAGAAGGCGGAGCTCCAGCGGGCGGCGCGTCGGCGGAGCGGCGTCCTCCGGGGATCCTGCAAGAAGCCGGTGGCCGGGGTTTCCGGCGACGGCCCTCCGATGCTTAAGTCAGAGGGGAGCTTAATTTGGAGAAGGAGATAGAAACTGTGTAAATAGAAGTCAAAGGCCAGAATCCCCCCCCCCCACTAAGAGGAAGAGGTTCCCCTTTTATATGAGGAGTTCCAGGGTTACCTGAGATGTGACTGGGAGAATTAATGGGCTACCATCATGATCGTATGAGACCATGTGCATTAATGAGTTGCCGTGGACGACTGAACGAGATGGAGTGGCGCATTAATGAGTTACCGTGGGCGACTGAACGAGATGGAGTGAGTCAACGAGTTGCCGTGGATAGCCTGAGATTTTAAGTAAGTTGGAGGTCCGTAGAAATCATGCGCA
Source organism: Phoenix dactylifera (assembly GCF_009389715.1). Lineage (NCBI taxonomy): Eukaryota > Viridiplantae > Streptophyta > Magnoliopsida > Arecales > Arecaceae > Phoenix > Phoenix dactylifera. The sequence goes on from NW_024068156.1 coordinate 166,263, forward strand.
TTTAATTACTAACAGTTGCTCAGGCGGAGATCGCGGGATTTGATCCAGGATGAGGAGGGGGGGAGCTTGGTACCTAATGGAGTGGAGAGGTCTGCTTCACCCTTTGATCGGGTCTTCCTCGGACTGAAGGTCGGTCGGGCTCAGCTTAGACGAGATCAAGGCTGCAAGGCTGTGAGCTCTGAGGTCGGATGCCTTGAGGTCCGGCGCCTTTGAGGTCGGGCGCCTTGGGGTCGGGCGCCTCTGAAGGTTGCTGCCGTTGCACTCGTCATGACGTGCCGGCGATGCATCCATGTATTTTAAGGCAGTCCATTTTTCCCCCAACAACAACCGTTACTTCAGACCTTGATTTAATCTTACCTAACTCGTATATACCACTTCGTGTAGAACAAGAATACGAGATGACCTTTCACGCTCACCTTACCGTGAGAATTTCGACATATAGTACCTAATTAGGTGCCATCTAGTGTATATATGTGGTCTTTCTTTAGTTACAGATTCCATCTTGTTTGACTTTATTTATTTTTTAATGTTTGGCTTTAGGTAACGATGTTAACATAGTCTAGGAAGCTTATGCTTAGAAAAATCGTGCCGTACTTAGGTTATAATGTAAGGCTTCTACAAACTTTTACAAACTCATAGTGGAATGTTCGTTCCTTATCTTCTTAAAAAACATCATTCTTCGTCAATAAATACCCGGGACCGGCCTCATAAAAGACTGTTTAATAGCAACCGTAGCATGGTTGTCAAATGTGGAATTTTGGTTGGTTAAGTCTCAGTTCAGCTCTCATTCTAAAGAAACCTCTAAGACACAATAAGATATATCAGGTTTTGTGTGAATGCGTTCCAAAAAAAATGATAAATCTTTGAACCATCCGCCGTTGAAGGTTGGCCAACTTGTCATCAAGATGCGGTACAATAATAATATTTAGCCAGCATTACGTGTGAGCGCATCCACATACCCCATCTCATAGATCCCAAAGCATATACAAGATAAAGAAAAAATCATTTAGCAAATTCTTATAACATAAACTGAACAAAGAGAGAGAGAGAGATGGAAAAAAAAAATAAAACAAGCAAAGAGAGAGCTAGCGCAAGAAAAAGGGCACCAATGGTCATCACCTTTCTCTCCTCCCTCACCATCGCTACTCTCCCCTCAGATCTTTATCTCATTTTTTACCCCACCATCTGAATACTCCACCTTCTCCTTTTCTGGCATCATTGTCGTTGCCACCCTATCCAGATGATTTATGTGAAATTAAATACCTTCTAATCTCCCACTTTCCCATTTGGAAGCGATGATTATAGCAAGATTTAACTCGAACAATCTATTCTGATCCTGCTCAGCGGAGGAGATGCAATGGGATCTCTCTCCTCGCTTTCTCATCAATATTTAGGGCAGCGGATGGAAGGAAAAGCATAATACTTAGGGCTCTATCAAAGAAAAAAAGACCTCGGTATCATTGTTGGTCGATGGACGACCCAACAACAATCTAGTAATTCAATGATACATACCATATTGTTAATACATATCTTATATTTTATTAGGACACACCTAAAATTGAGGTTATATATACAGTTTATACATTGTTACTTTTCTAATATATAGTACATGTCCAACTAATATTTCTTGGTATGATGATAAATATCTAATATTCATAGATACATATTTATTTGTTGATGCATACCTTATACTTTATTTATACACACCTCAAATCAAGGTAATACATAGTCATACATATATGAGCCTCCTTAATACCTTAGCTGTTGGTTTGAGTACTTTATCTACTTTCTTAGTGTATGTGGCGATGAGCTCAATCTACTTCTCATGGTATCATCTTTGATAAGATAAGAATGTCGATGTTGGGGTGGGGCCATCAATAGTAAGATAATTAAGATCTTGAGTTTGAGTAGATTTGAGGTCACGAGGTTCGATTGGAAGAGAAGAAGGGTGATGAAGAAGAGAGGTGTTGATGAAGAGTTAAACTAATGAGTTATGACTAGACGTACGGTAAATTTTATTATCATCGGATGTATGCTGACATATGAAAGATGAGAAAGAAGTTGAAGAGAGAGAGAGAGAGAGAGAGAGAGAGAGAGGAAAGAAAAGAGATTAATAGACTTTTCTCTATATATTTATTCATTAAATAAGTTTTCTAACATTTTAAGAGGAGTTCGACATGAATTTTGTACCGCAGTCTCATATCATCATGGATTGTTGTCACATCATCCATCTTGGAGATGGATAGCTCTCATTCATTTCTAGAATATGACAAAATACTATTAACGCCATACACGATACATTGAGGTGCAAAAATTATGCCGCAAAGCAACTTATATCTTATATCATTCTAGAGATTTTGTTTGGGTTAACCACGTCCCGGTCTCATCTTCTATGTATTTTTTTTTTCTCTGACTTTATAAGCTGCATCCATATTCGTTGTGTGTGAGGCGCCGATATACCAAAAAAAAAAGAAAAAAAAACATCTTATATCTTTTGAGAGTTGTGAGGTGGGAATGGTGGTGGTATGCTCTAATAACATCACTAGGGACTCGTTTGGTTCGCGGTTTGGTTTTGTATGCTCTCGTGGCATCTTGTATCTTTGTATCACCCTTCCGCATCCAACCAGTCTAATAGCCATTTAATGAAAATAGATAAATAAATCAATAGTCCAATCGCAAGGCGAATGCTTACTTCAAACCATGCGTTTCCGTGATCAAACCACCTGTCCTAGTTGGCGGACTTCGAAAAATTCGTCCACGGCCAGGTAATAATTATGCATATTTCCAGGGCCTCCACGGCTATTTATTGCGTTCTCCTTTAGCTCGAAACTGCAATGGCTTCTCCCTCCTCTGTGCCCAGATGGATTCCAAACCCAAGTCCAACAAGGCCTCTCCGCCCTCGGGTCGCCGAGGAAGACGACATAGAGATGCATGGCTTGAGGACCGGCGTCGATGCTCCGGGAGGCATCGAGAGCTTGCCGGAGGTGGATGTGTTTAAGACGTCGTTCAAAGAGAAGGTACCAAGCTGGGGCATGGTTGGCCATGAAGGCCTCGAGAGCAACCACACAAATCCTGGTGTCTTCCTCACCTGGGAAGATCTCTGTGTCTCGGCATCCGATGGCAATGGCGGGCGTGTCCCAATCCTTCGTGGGCTTAATGGTTATGCAAGGCCTGGTGAGGTCTTGGCCATCATGGGACCATCTGGTTGTGGCAAGTCTACACTTCTTGACACGCTTGCAGGTAACATAAATATGAAGCCTCGTTATCTCTGTATATTTATCGCATGAAGTTTTCGCTGTGTTCTGATATTATGTTAAAAATTTATGGATATGCAGGAAGATTAGGATCAAACGTAGGCCAAAGGGGAGAAATCTTAATAAACGGCCAAAAGCAGAAACTTGCATTCGGGACATCGGTATGAAAGCGTTTTCGTCAATTCTGTTCTTTTTTTCTCTTCTTCCTTTCTTTGGTTTACTAAATCTCGTTAGTAAATCTTCCCTCAGGCTTATGTGACGCAAGACGATGTACTAATGACGACGCTCACCGTCAGAGAGGCTGTGTACTTCTCGGCACAGCTCCAGCTGCCGGAATCCATGTCGAGGGCCGAGAAGAGAGAGAGGGCGGAGGAGACTATCCGAGAGATGGGCTTGGGAGGTGCCATGGATACAAGGATAGGGGGATGGGCTTCCAAGGGCATCAGTGGTGGCCAAAAGAGGAGGGTCAGCATCTGCTTGGAGATTCTGACCAGGCCTAAGCTCCTCTTCCTCGATGAGCCGACCAGCGGGCTCGACAGCGCTGCGTCGTACCACGTCATGAACAGGATAGCCAGGCTAGCCCGCCGGGAGGGGATGACCGTCGTCGCCGCCATCCACCAGCCGAGCAGCGAAGTTTTTTGAGCTCTTTCATGGCCTTTGCCTTCTGGCTTACGGCAAGACGGTTTACTTTGGCCTAGCTTCAACGACAAGCGAGGTAGGTGTCCGAGTCATGCCATGAATCTTGATTCTTGACCTTCCAAACCGGCTCAACAAGGAAAGAAAAATGAGGTTACGTGAGAGAAATGGCCACCCTGTTCTCTTTCAGGTGGAAAATGACAACCTTTTTCAAAGTCACGGAGCGCGTTGCATGTTTTTTATTTTTCCATGGCGGGTGGACTAATGGGTCATCTTTTATTATAAGCAGGTTATACTATTAGGCTGCTGCTTTTTTTCCTTGTGAACTTCAAAAAATACCTTGTGCCTTTCACAATATCAAATGACCTTTATCCAACGTTAACCAACAACTACTAGAGTCTAGTCACGTTAGTATTCATATATCCGTAAACTAGAAACAAAATAACGCAAGTAGCCCATGATTCGATGAATCACAGCATCGTAGCAACAAGAATTAAAGGCTGTTATCCCTTTTCTATACCAGTCTATGGCAACATAGAGCTGTGTACAATATAAAACAAAGCATATAATCTTTCATAAGTATATACTTACCTACCAATTACATGTGACAAAATATATATATATATATATATATATATATATATATATATATATATATATATATATATATATATATATAAAACAAATAGATAGATAGATAGATAGATAGATGAAGCATGTATATATATATGTATGTATGTACATATGTTTGGGTTTCTGCATATACACATATATTCATATGCAAGTATGTAACATGGATACAGGATATTCTCCTTATCAGGAATTAACATGTCATATGTTTGACTTGCTTGTATATGATCCCAATATATATAACATGGTTTGCTTCACCATTATATATTTCATATACCACATAAAGAATTACGTATATGGCGTTGATTAGGCTTTGCTTGAGCATAAGAAAAACAGCATGATAATCAAACACATACTTTGTACAGGTTTTTCGTAAAATTAAAGAGAACATAGAAGTTTGTGAGTAGCTATTATAACAATGGCATGGAATCAATTGTGATATATTTTCTCATGTAAATGTCAAAGTTAGACTACAATAAAGAGAGAAATTTCGTTTTTAGGTAAACTAGCATATAGGTATGAGTGGTACGCATTTAGTAACAAAAAATAAATAATATTAAATAAATTAAATGAATTAAATTTAAAATGGAATGAAGTTAGATCGTAAAAGGTTGTCAGAGGGAGATATAGATAGGGAAGAAATAATTTTGTTGTAAATAAGTTAGGATAGAAAAAAAAATGAATTTGGAGCATTACATGATGGAATGATTAATGTTAATGAATCATAAACCATACCTTGACTCGCTAAATCCATCTTGAATTGAACTCTGAGATGCGTGTAATCTGATCTGCAGCCGTGATCAAATGAGATTTGCTTTGATTTGGACAGAGATTAGCGAAAGATCTTCTGGAGAGAGAGCTCCTAATGGATGTTTTAGAGAAGGGGTCTAACAGGCTATTTATAGCCCTCTCCAGGGACCAAACGCCGTGGTTAGTTACACCCGTGAAGAGTCACCCCCCATCAAGGCAACCTTTTACTACCGTGCAATTACCTCAATGCCCTTGTGATTATCAAGATTTACAAGTGACACTTGTCAAGATGTGGGTTCTAACTAAACGGGATCAGGATTTAATTAAACGGGATCCAACATTCTTCCACTTGGACCATATTGACGTCATTTGTCAATATGGGCCACAACTTGAGGGGATCCCAACATTCTCCCACTTGGACCATATTGACAAGTGAAATATCCTTAGCACTTGAATTTTATAATCTTTATACGCGTGTTCTTTCTATTCTGATATCAATTTGGGCAAACTTTATGTTTGACTACTTTGAGAATAATAATACGAACCATGGCGGAAATAACACCTATTTGATTGACGTATAACCTTTCATAATCACTATATTACTAAACCATCATAACCAAACCCTTATGAATGAACTTCTCATGAAATCCATTCTTTGGTCACAATTTTTGCTACCATAGTATGCATAAACCATATGAATTCATTAAAGCAGAAAATACAATAAATGTGATTTACAACCATCTGCAATGTGCGCAATAATACATCAATTAATTTATACAGAAAAGGCCCATTTGACCTACATGCTCCTTATGCAATTCCGGGGCTATTGCTTTGGTCAAAGGATCTGCCAACATAAGCACAGTATTGATGTATTGAACTGAAATTTTATGGTTATCACATTTTTCCTTTATAACAAGATATTTCACCTCCATGTGCTTATTTTCATTAGATATCTTATTATTCTTTATTGAGGAAACTGCTACTAAATTATCACAATATAACTTTATGGATCTTGAAATAGTGTCCACGATCTGTAGGCCCGTGATAAAGTTTCTCAACCAAATAGCCTGTGTAACTGCATCATAGCATGCTAATAACTCAGCATCCATTGTTGAAGCAACTGTCATCTTTTGCTTCGAACTTTTTCACGAGACTGCAACACCAGCTAGTAGAAAAATATAACCTGATGTTGATTTTCTACTATCTGGACATCCCGCAAAGTCAGAGTCTGAGTATCCAATGATCTCCAAGAGATCGAATTTGTTGTATGTGAGCATATGATCTTGAGTTCCTTGAAGATATCTCAATACTTTCTTTGCAGCTCTCTAATGTTCCATTCCTGGATTAGCTTGAAATCTCTCCAGTAATCCCACAACATATGCTATATCAGGTCTGGTACAGACTTGAGCATACATTAAAGTCCCAATTAGTGAAGCATATGGAAATGCTTTCATATGCTCCCTTTCAATTTCATTCCTCAGAGATTGTGATTGGCTAAACTTTTCACCTTTAGTAATAGGCACTTGTTGGGAACCCGCCCATGCCGCTGATATTTCAAAAATTTTTCAGATGGCAGCGGAATCGGCATGCACGAGTTCGACGTTCATCTCATGAACGTTGTTTCGAGACCTTTCGTAATTAGGTAAGAATTAAATCCTTTTAAAACTAATAGGAAGATCAAATCTTCACCTTGCGCGGGTAGATGATCACCGCGAATCTGAATTCGTGATTTTAGGAAGAGGGTTCGCTTGAAGCCGTTCAAACGTCCGGCCTCTACGGGTATCCACACGAAGCAGAGGACCGATCAAAGCTTTCTCGTCTCCCCGGGGTGCTAGCTCCCTTGCAGAGACTTCCTTTGATGGCTGATCTCCTCTCTTTCTTTCAACTCTTGAAAGTGCTTGAGAGGAGGAAGAAGAAGAAGGGACTCAAGGAAGAAGAACACAGCTTCTGCAGCCTTCTTTCTTTTCCCTGCGTTGGAAGAAGGATTGGAGGAAGAGGATGACGCCAACGCTTGGACTTTGCTCTCCCTTTGCTTGCGGCTGAACCAAGAGAGGAGGGGGCTGGTGGCGGCAGCAAGAGGAGGAAGAGAGCTCTTGGCTAGGGCACCGGCCTCATGCCTCCTTATAAAGCCATCTAGGGCTCCTACAATCTAGGAGCCCTAGACATATTGCCTAAGAGGGAAGGGGGGCGCCGGCCCTTCTCTTCATGCCGCACACAAGGAGAGGAGGAGGGGCGTGAACCCTCCTTCTTGTGATGCCCTAATCCTCTTCCAAAGAGGATTGGGTGCCTCTCTTATGGTTTAATCCCAATCCAATTAGGATTAGCCAAATTGGGTTCAATCTATGCTAGTCCTAATCCAATTAGGATTTGAATGAACCATGACTCAATTGAACTCTTCAATCCTAATCCAATTAGGAGTCATGTTGATTCATTAGATTAATAATTAATTTAGACTTAAGGAATCCTAATCTAATTAGGATGTATTTAATTTTAGTCCTAATCCAATTAGGACTCTATTTGAATCCGAAGTCCTAATCCAATTAGGATTTCTAGAAATCCTACTCCAAGTAGGAATCCAATTTTAATTCAAAATTCCTAATCTCATTAGGATTGTAGGAATCCTATTCCAAGTAGAAATTCCAGTCCTATTCCAACTAGGATTCCCAGCCCTAATCCAATTAGGACTCTAGGAATCCCTCCCGAAGTAGGATTTGTGTTTAAGTCTAATTAATTAATTCCCTTTGTTTCTTCTTCAACTTCTTATCAATCAAATTGATTTCTTGTGATTCCTAATCACGATTTCAACCATCGGATCGGTCAATACTTCTAGTGTGTGTGACCCCATAGGTTCTATTCTGACTGGTAGTGAGATATATTGTGATCTCTATCACTATATCATTGAAAACTCCTTTCAATGGGTTGGAACGATTCCAACTCAACTCATTAGGGTTTATCGATCATCAAGATAATTCCTATGAGTCCCACCATCCACCAGTGACACCTAGCAGCATGTAGTGGCTACCCAGCAGAATGGAATGATGAACCTCTAGGTGCAGTTAACATGTGATACAGTCCTACTATCGTGGATCCCTACAGGACGGAGGTCATGGACAACTCGTCAAACCCCATCGTCTGTCATATGTCAAGATTTATTCGACTCGAGTTCGATAGTGAGAAACTCTTTCTCCACTGTGTATACTGTCCCGGCCGAGGTCTTACGAACTCAGTCTTATAAATCACATAGGATCTCTCCTTATCTATCAAGGTCGATAGATTCCATATAGGTGCATACCCTACTCCTACAGTGAACTTACTGCAGCCAATCTACACTGCATGGACCCATATGGCTAGGGACCATGTATGTGTGCAGTCAAACTACAATAACCCCACTGTGAGCAGCCGAAGCACCGCAGGTCAAAGGACCAGTCACACTACTGCAACATCAAGCAAGTCACTGACGAGTGGATAGACATCCAAGTGACTTCTTGTATTGGTCACGCTCAGTACCCTTGTTCTCTAACAAGCACCTGCACTATCACTTCAGTGTCCCTACACTGTGGACTCAAGTCTCGTCCATCCAGAAGAAAAGTGATCTGTGCACTGATCGGATCGATCACCGTCCTCGTGATGATCCATTGATCAGGAGCATTTAGAAATTAATCACCAATGATACATGGCTCAAATTCTCAACTCTTGAGAATATGTATCATCATCTTATTAATTTCTTGGACGATTCATGGACACATAAACAATATGAATGAAAAGATGCCTTTTATTTATTCAATAATAAATAGTCAAGTACAAAATTATGTCCCTAGAATCAACAATGTGTCAGCCAAATTGGCTTCTAGGGCATACATCTAACAATCTCCCACTTGCACTAAAGCCAATTGGTCATATATCTTAGGCCCATCTTCTCAAGGTGGGCTTCAGTCTTTTGCTGACTCAGCTGCTTAGTGAAAGGGTCTGCCACGTTATCCGCGGAGTCTACTCTCTGCACCTCTACATATTTCTTCTCCACATAGTCGCGTATGAGGTGAAAGCGCCGCTCTATATGCTTAGACTTCTGATGAGACCTTGGCTCCTTAGCAAGGGCTATGGCGCCATTGTTATCGCAGTAGAGTGTTATGGCATCTGATGTCATCACATCCAGCTCTGCAATGAATTTCTTGAACCAGAAGCCTTCCTTAGCAGCTTCAGAGGCGGCGATGTATTCGGCTTCCATAGTCGAATCAGCAATGATCGGTTGTTTAGAACTCTTCCAATTCACCGTACCACCATTGCACAAGAACACGTATCCAGATGTTGACTTCCTGTCATCGACATCAGTCATGAAGTCTGAATCTGTGTACCCTTCTACCTTTAACTCTGATGATCCTCCAAAAACCAAGAATAAATCTTTAGTTCTTCTCAAGTACTTAAGAATATTCTTCACAGCTGTCCAGTGTTCTTCACCTGGATTCGACTGATATCTGCTTGTGACACTCACAGCAAGAGCTATATCAGGTCGTGTACATAGCATGGCATACATGAGGCTTCCTATTGCCGATGCATAAGGAATCTTGCTCATGCGTTGAATCTCCTCAGGTGTGTTGGGGCACATCTTCTTGGAGAGATGAATTCCATGCCTTAGGGGTAAGAGACCCCTCTTGGAGTTTTCCATGCTGAACCTCTTCAGCACCTCCTCTATGTACATTTTCTGTGACAGGCCAAGCATCCTTTTAGATCTATCTCTATAGACCTTTATTCCCAAAATATAGGATGCTTCCCCAAGGTCTTTCATGGAGAATTCTTTTGACAACCAGACCTTGACCGAGGTTAGCATGGGAATATCATTCCCAATCAGGAGAATGTCATCTACGTACAGTACGAGAAAAGCGACAGCACTCCCACTAACCTTTTTATAAACACATGGTTCCTCCTCGTTTTTGATGAAATCAAACGTTTTGATTGTATCATCGAAACGAGTGTTCCAACTCCGAGAGGCTTGCTTTAGTCCATAGATGGACCTTTGCAGCTTGCAGACCTTGTGATCTCTATCACTAGAAGTGAAACCCAAAGGCTGTTCCATATAGATATCAAGATATCCATTCAGGAAAGCAGTTTTCACATCCATCTGCCAGATTTCATAATCATGAAATGCTGCAATGGCAAGCAATGTTCGGATGGATTTTAGCATGGCTACAGGTGAAAAGGTCTCCTGATAGTCAATGCCTTCGCGCTGACTATACCCTTTCGCCACAAGCCTTGCCTTATAGGTCTCTACCTCTCCATCCGAACCTATCTTTCTTTTGTAGATCCATTTGCATCCAATAGGTACAATACCTTCTGGTGGATCTACTAAGGTCCAGACTTGGTTGGAATGCATGGAGTCTATCTCTGACTTCATAGCTTCCAGCCATTTCTCGGAATCGATATCAGATATCGCCTCGTTGTAGGTTTTGGGATCCTGTATGTGATCCCTATCTCCCACTATGAACATTTCCTCAGTATCCTCTTCAAATATACCTAAGTATCTATCGGGAGGATGGGAGACCCTACTAGATCTACGAGGTGGTCGAGGGACATCGTGTACTGGCTCTGTATGAATGGGTTCTATAGGATCCATGACTCGTTGCTTTTCAGAGACTTTCTCTTCAAGCTCAATTTTCCTCCCACTGCCTCTATCAAGGATAAACTGATTTTCCAAGAAGATGGCATGACGGCTCACAAACACATTGTGATCCTCTGAGACGTAAAAATTGTATCCTAATGACTCTTTAGGATATCCTATAAAACGAGCACTTATGGTCCTAGCCTCTAACTTGTCCGCCTGTAGTCGCTTAACGTGGGTCGGACATCCCCAAATCTTGAGATGACCCAGACTTGGTTTCTTACCATGCCATATCTCATACGGTGTGGTAGGAACGGATTTAGAGGGAACTCTATTCAATAAATAAATCGCTGTGAGTAAGGCATCTCCCCAAAGGAACATAGGTAAATCAGTGAAGCTCATCATGGACCTGACCATATCCAATAGGGTCCGATTTCTCCTCTCTGACACCCCGTTGAGTTGAGGTGTACCCGGAGGTGTCCATTGTGAGACTATGCCGTTTTCTTTGAGATAGTCCCGGAATTCTCCACTAAGGTATTCTCCTCCCCGATCTGATCGAAGAGCCTTAAGAGGTTTTCCAGTTTGTTTTTCTACTTCATTCTTGAACTCTTTGAACTTTTCAAAGGATTCAGACTTGTGTCTCATAAGATACACATACCCATACCGTGAATAATCATCGGTAAAGGTAATGAAGTAAGAATAACGTCCCCTGGCTAGCACATCGAATGGGCCACATACATCTGTATGTACTAGGGTAAGTATTTCAGTGGTCCTCTCCCCATGTCCTACAAAGGGTAGTCTAGCCATCTTTCCTTGAAGACAGGACTCGCAAACTGGATATGACTCGGAAGTCAATGAGCCTAAGAGCCCATCTTTATCCATTTTGTTCATTCTATCTTCTCCAATATGGCCAAGTCTGAGGTGCCACAAATATCTTTGGTTTATCTCATCTCTGGATCTTTTGGATCCTTTGGCACTCACATCTTGCTCGGTAACATTCACAGATACATCCATATGTAAATGGTAGAGACTGTCAATCATAAAACCACGTGCGACTATTTTATTTCTTAAATAAATAGAACAGCAGTCTTTGTCAAATGTAAAAACATGACCTTCCTGTGCTAGACATGAAACAGAAATCAAATTTCTGCTAGCAACAGGTACATAATAACAGTCTCTAAGTATTAAACTAAATCCAGACGGTAGTCGCAGATGGTAGGTGCCCACAGCCACAGCAGCAACTTTTGCCCCGTTGCCAACCCGAAGGGTTACCGCACCTTCCGCCAGCCTTCTACTTTCCTTTAGACCCTGCATGGTAGTGCACAAATGAGCACTAGAACCAGAATCTATAACCCAACTAGAAGTAGAAGAAACCGTTAGATTAGTTTCAATAATGAGCAAGTCTATACCTTCTGAAGGTGTGTCACCTTTCTTGTTCTTTAGGCTCTCGAGGTATGAAGGACAGTTTCTCTTCCAGTGGCCTTCGACATTGCAGTGGAAACATTTTCCTTTGTCGTTAGCCTTTTTCTTTTGAACTTCCTTCTTTGGCTTCTTGTCTTTCTTCTGCTTCTTTGTAGGCTTCTTTTTCTTCCAAGTAGACTTTCTCTTGGAACCAGAAGTCAACTCAGCAGCGAGGACATTGCCCCTTGAACCTTTCAAGGCTCCCTCAGCAGTTACCAACATGTTGATTAGTTCAGTCTTAGTGCATTCAATCTTATTCATGTGGTAGTTTACTATAAACTGACCAAATGAATCAGGAAGTGACTGTAGGATCAAATCCACTTGCAATTCCTTGTGCATGTCCATACCGAGCTTCTCAAGCTCCTCTAGGTCCTTGATCATGGTCAGACCGTGATCATGGACAGACTGCCCTTCGCGCATCTTCGCTTTGAAAAGCCTCTTGGACACTTCAAAACGAGCTGTGCGACTCTGCTCACCATACAACTCCTGTAGGTGTGCCAGTATGTCCCTAGCAGTCTTTATATTTTCATGCTGGCATTGGAGTTCATTAGACATAGATGCCATCATATAGCATTTTACTCTAATGTCATCGTCCAACCACTTTTTATGCATCTCATGCTGAACATCAGTGGGACGTGCTGATAATGTGGGGATATCTGAATCGAGTATATAGCCTATCTTCTCACAGTCCAAAACTATTTTGAGATTTCTAAGCCAGTCCTTGTAATTGGTTCCGGTCAGTCGGTTGGTCTCAAGAATACAGGTCAAAGGGTTTGAAGCCGACATTGTATCTGCAGAGAGTAAAGATTCTAGTTAGACTCTTGTACTTGATCCTAATCTGTCCTAAGGTCTTTTAGAACAAATATGACTCCCACTATTTTCTCGAATTCCTTACACTCCCCTGGTAGGAAAACGGAAATCCCACACGACTAGGATTTCTAGTGGGTACTGCGGTCCTACCAATTCACATGCCACCTCACCTAACAGTTATTGGTGACACATAGATGGATGAGTGTACAACTCTTGTACAATGCTTCTCAAGCATGTTGCAGTGCAACTTGGTCTCTAAGCCATGAAGACCTCACCTAACAGTTATTGGTCCCATTTCTTAGTTAAGTCAGACCCACCGTATAACCGTAGGAATAAAGTCGTCATTGGGTCCTCACCTAACAGTTATTGGTGCCCAACCCCACCTTTACCCTACAACATCTCATGTCTATAGAGAGGTCCAGCCCCCCAATGCAACTTGACCACTGTATCCAGCCGAGACAAGTCAACATCAGAAAGGCCTTAGCAGCTCTACTACAGTGGAAGACCTATTGACTTAATATTGGTTAATCAGGTCTTAGTGTTTGCAACTTGAGCCTTTCATAAGAGGTAATCGAACAATTGGCCAGGTAAGCAGGTGGGAGGCTCCCCTTACTCAGAGAGTAAGGTCCTAATTAAGTAACCACCTTTCATGCTTTCCTAGACACCAATTAGATCAATTAATCTAATATGACTTGCTCATGTCGGTTCACTCTCGACTTGATTGAGGAGGTTTTAATTTAGGTCTCAATTGGGTTTGCTACATCACATGTAGACCTATCTACCCGACTCTCATTCACATCACATGCAAACGGTGCATTGCAGGCAGTTATAATCGCGGCATCAAATTAAAGCTAAACTTTAACTAGGTAATGATCATGGATTCTAATTAGGTCGTATTACAAGCACATGCACATCAATCGATCAAGTGGTCTTCAACTCTTGAATTGGATCCAAGCTTCCTTGATTCGATCCTTGATCAACTCTTGATCCCATCGCCATCAACCGCTTAGACCCCTGTTCATCTCATGCATCGTCTTCGACTTGATCGTTGATGTACATTACATCACAGAAATACAACCAGATGTAAAATAAAAATAAAAATAATTTACATCTCCTTTTAGGGGGCACGCAGGCCTCTCAAAACATCAAATAAGATGCATGCAAGCATCTGAAAAATTACATGACATCGCAGATCACATCGCAGGTCATTACATTTGATACCAAAAGGGGTTGAATCCTATGATCATCACCGTATGCTACAATTATAATTTTCAGATCTGAAACTTAACTGATTATATCATGACATAGGTCGCTGATCATGCTAATCATGATTCTAAACTTTGTAATCCCATTAACAATGCAATTAGAATCATCTTTTTATCACATAAAAATCAGCATGTAAAAATTCAGCACCCCTGAAAAAATCTGCATGCAGAATTTTTCAGCATGCATGATCAATCAATTTTTAGATCTAATAAGCCTTTAAATATTTAATTCTTACCTTAATCTACGAAGCCTAGGCTCTGATACCACTATTGGGAACCCACCCATGCCGCTGATATTTCAAAAATTTTTCAGATGGCAGCGGAATCGGCATGCACGAGTTCGACGTTCATCTCATGAACGTTGTTTCGAGACCTTTCGTAATTAGGTAAGAATTAAATCCTTTTAAAACTAATAGGAAGATCAAATCTTCACCTTGCGCGGGTAGATGATCACCGCGAATCTGAATTCGTGGTTTTAGGAAGAGGGTTCGCTTGAAGCCGTTCAAACGTCCGGCCTCTACGGGTATCCACACGAAGCAGAGGACCGATCAAAGCTTTCTCGTCTCCCCGGGGTGCTAGCTCCCTTGCAGAGACTTCCTTTGATGGCTGATCTCCTCTCTTTCTTTCAACTCTTGAAAGTACTTGAGAGGAGGAAGAAGAAGAAGGGACTCAAGGAAGAAGAACACAGCTTCTGCAGCCTTCTTTCTTTTCCCTGCGTTGGAAGAAGGATTGGAGGAAGAGGATGACGCCAACGCTTGGACTTTGCTCTCCCTTTGCTTGCGGCTGAACCAAGAGAGGAGGGGGCTGGTGGCGGCAGCAAGAGGAGGAAGAGAGCTCTTGGCTAGGGCGCCGGCCTCATGCCTCCTTATAAAGCCATCTAGGGCTCCTACAATCTAGGAGCCCTAGACATATTGCCTAAGAGGGAAGGGGGGCGCCGGCCCTTCTCTTCATGCCGCACACAAGGAGAGGAGGAGGGGCGTGAACCCTCCTTCTTGTGATGCCCTAATCCTCTTCCAAAGAGGATTGGGTGCCTCTCTTATGGTTTAATCCCAATCCAATTAGGATTAGCCAAATTGGGTTCAATCTATGCTAGTCCTAATCCAATTAGGATTTGAATGAACCATGACTCAATTGAACTCTTCAATCCTAATCCAATTAGGAGTCATGTTGATTCATTAGATTAATAATTAATTTAGACTTAAGGAATCCTAATCTAATTAGGATGTATTTAATTTTAGTCCTAATCCAATTAGGACTCTATTTGAATCCGAAGTCCTAATCCAATTAGGATTTCTAGGAATCCTACTCCAAGTAGGAATCCAATTTTAATTCAAAATTCCTAATCTCATTAGGATTGTAGGAATCCTATTCCAAGTAGGAATTCCAGTCCTATTCCAACTAGGATTCCCAGCCCTAATCCAATTAGGACTCTAGGAATCCCTCCCGAAGTAGGATTTGTGTTTAAGTCTAATTAATTAATTCCCTTTGTTTCTTCTTCAACTTCTTATCAATCAAATTGATTTCTTGTGATTCCTAATCACGATTTCAACCATCGGATCGGTCAATACTTCTAGTGTGTGTGACCCCATAGGTTCTATTCTGACTGGTAGTGAGATATATTGTGATCTCTATCACTATATCATTGAAAACTCCTTTCAATGGGTTGGAACGATTCCAACTCAACTCATTAGGGTTTATCGATCATCAAGATAATCCCTATGAGTCCCACCATCCACCAGTGACACCTAGCAGCATGTAGTGGCTACCCAGCAGAATGGAATGATGAACCTCTAGGTGCAGTTAACATGTGATACAGTCCTACTATCGTGGATCCCTACAGGACGGAGGTCATGGACAACTCGTCAAACCCCATCGTCTGTCATATGTCAAGATTTATTCGACTCGAGTTCGATAGTGAGAAACTCTTTCTCCACTGTGTATACTGCCCCGGCCGAGGTCTTACGAACTCAGTCTTATAAATCACATAGGATCTCTCCTTATCTATCAAGGTCGATAGATTCCATATAGGTGCATACCCTACTCCTACAGTGAACTTACTGCAGCCAATCTACACTGCATGGACCCATATGGCTAGGGACCATGTATGTGTGCAGTCAAACTACAATAACCCCACTGTGAGCAGCCGAAGCACCGCAGGTCAAAGGACCAGTCACACTACTGCAATATCAAGCAAGTCACTGACGAGTGGATAGACATCCAAGTGACTTCTTGTATTGGTCACGCTCAGTACCCTTGTTCTCTAACAAGCACCTGCACTATCACTTCAGTGTCCCTACACTGTGGACTCAAGTCTCGTCCATCCAGAAGAAAAGTGATCTGTGCACTGATCGGATCGATCACCGTCCTCGTGATGATCCATTGATCAGGAGCATTTAGAAATTAATCACCAATGATACATGGCTCAAATTCTCAACTCTTGAGAATATGTATCATCATCTTATTAATTTCTTGGACGATTCATAGACACATAAACAATATGAATGAAAAGATGCCTTTTATTTATTCAATAATAAATAGTCAAGTACAAAATTATGTCCCTAGAATCAACAATGTGTCAGCCAAATTGGCTTCTAGGGCATACATCTAACAGCACTGGGCTTGGTTTGAAATTTTTCATACAAAATCTCTCCAACATTTTCTTAATGTAGGCTTTTTGAGATAGATAAACTTTTTGTTTAGATCTATCTCTATGAACCTCAATACCGATGACATATGAGGCTTCATCCATATCCTTCATATCAAAATTACTGGAGAGAAATTGCTTAGTCTCTCTAAGCAATGCCAAATTACTACTAGCAAGCAAAATGTCATCTACATATAGAATTAGAAAAATAAATCGACTCTCACTGATCTTAGGATAAATACATCTATCAACAATGTTTTCTACAAAACTAAATGTAGAAATGACGTTATTGAACTTAAGATACCACTGTCGAGATGATTGCTTGAGTCCATATATAGACTTATTTAGCTTGCAAACTTTTTGACTCTGACCTTCTGAAACAAAACCTTCAGGTTGTTTCATGTAAACTTCTTCCTCTAAATCTCCATTAAGAAATGCAGTTCTCGCATCCATTTGGTGCAGCTCTAAGTCAAAATGAGCTACCAAAGCCATAATTATCCTTAAAGAGTCCTTCTTTGAAACTGGAGAGAAGGTCTCATGATAATCAAGACCCTCCTTTTGAGTAAATCCTTTGGCAACAAGTCTAGCCTTATGTCGCTCTACCTTGCCCTTGGAGTCTCTTTTGGTTTTAAAAACCCATTTGCAGCGTACTGCAGTAGCCCAGGAGGTAGTTCAACTAGATTCCAAACATTGTTTTTAGCCATAGATCTATTTCATCTTTCATAGCATCTAGCCATTTGGAGGAATTTACTGAATTTATGGCTTGTGAGAAATTTATTGGATCATCTATATTCTCTATGTCATAATCGCTTTCTTGAAGGTATACTATATAATCTGGTGGAATTGGAGATCTCCTTACCCTTGATGACCTTCTTAAAGTTGCTTCTTGATCCACTGGTTCTATAGGTGGAGAAGCAATATTTCAGTGATAATTGGCACAGATTTAAGTGGAACATTAATAGTAGACTCATCCTCCTCTAAATCATTATTAATGATAGGTGGAGGAATCACTGGCTGCTTATTTGAATCTCGCACACCATACAGAGTTTGCTTTTCCTCAAAATTAATTTTTTGAGGTTTTATACTCCCATTGATTTGGTCATTTTCAAGAAATCTAGCATTTCTTGTCTCCACAATCCTCAAAGTATGATTAGGACAATAAAATCTGTATCCCTTGGACTTTTCAGGATAACCAATAAAATAACAACTAGTGGTTCTAAAGTCCAACTTTTTCTCTTATGGGTTGTACACCCTTGCCTCAGCTTGACACCCCCAAATGTGTAGATGTCTTAAACTAGATTTCCTACCTGTCCAAACTTCATAGGGTGTTTTTGGGACAGCTTTAGTAGGAACCCTATTTAGAATATACGCAGCAGTTTTTAAGACATCACCCCACAGAGAAATTAGGAGAGTTGAGTAACTAATCATACTTCTTACCATCTCCATTAATATTCGGTTTCTTCTTTCCGCAACTTCATTTTGATTAGGAGTACCATGCATAGTGTATTGTGCAACTATACCTTGCTCTTGAAGAAATCGAGCAAATGGACCTAAATATTGTCAATTTCAGTATACCTACCGTAGTATTCACCACCTCTACCTGATCTCACAACTTTAATCTTTTTATCAAGTTGTAACTCTATATCTGTTTTGAAAAGCTTAAAAGCATTTAATTCCTTAGCCTTGTCATACAACAAATAGATATATCCATAGCGTGAGTAATCATCAATAAAGGTGTTAAAATATTTATGACCAGTAAAACATGGGGTCGAAAAAGGCCCACATATATCTGTATGTATGAGATCCAATAAATTTGTACTTCTTATGGCACCTTTCTTAAACTTGTTAGTCTGCTTTTTCTTGATGCAGTCTAAACAAGTTTCAAAATCACCATAGTCAAGAGTTGGTAAAATTTCATCATTTACTAATCTCTTGATTCTTTTTATGGAGATATGACCTAATCTTCGGTGCCATAACATAGAGGAATTTTCGTTCATCATGCTACATTTTAATCCATAATGTTCTTTATTTTGCAGGGATAAAAGGGATAGCTCAAAGGATGTATCAAGGTCTAATTTGAATAAACCATCCTCTAACAAGCAATTACTAACAATAATATTATTCAAGAAAAGGTTTACAAATGACCATCCAAATGAACCGGTATATCCAAAGGAAGTAAGTTTAGAAACAGATATCAAGTTTCTTGAAAATCCAGGTACATAGAAGGTATTTTCTAGATACAAAATATGGCCAGTCTTTAAGGTCAATTTGAACGTTCCAACAGCTTCCACATGTGAACGCATCTTATTTTCCATTATGATGCTTCGTTCACTTTCCGTTGGAATTCTTTTGTTCAACAATCCCTGCAAAGTTTTACATATATGGATAGTAGCACCAGAGTCAATCCACCATGTGTTATGAGGTACATCAATAAAATTTGATTCATAACACACTAAGAAAAGAGAAGTACCTTTCTTTTCGAGCCATTTCTTGTACTTGGTGCAGTCCTTTTTCAAATGTCCCTGTTTCCTACAGAAAAAGCACTTTATTTGCTTTTTGTCAGTCATTTTAGCTGACATTTTCATTTTCTTCTTCTTGACAGGAATATGATGACTGGTACCGCCGACCTCTTTATGTTCTTTTTCCTTATGAGAGGTGAGATAAACACGCTCTTGCCTCTCTTGTTTTATTCTCTGCTCCTCATCAACACAATGGCTAGAAGTTGATTCATAGTCCATTTTTTCTGTATGTGTGTTGTATGAGATCTTAAATGGTGCATACTCCATAAGCAGAGAATTAAGAACAAAGTGTACAAGAAAAGTCTCAGACATGTCTAC
Source organism: Phoenix dactylifera (assembly GCF_009389715.1). NCBI lineage: Eukaryota > Viridiplantae > Streptophyta > Magnoliopsida > Arecales > Arecaceae > Phoenix > Phoenix dactylifera. The sequence continues at coordinate 186,143 of NW_024068156.1, forward strand.
TTCCAATGATTTTAATTGGGCAGCGATGTCACGTAATTCCATAATGTGCTCGCGTATGCCATCACTATCATTATACTTTAAGAAAGCAAACCTTGATATTAAGGTGCTGGCTAGGACTTTCTTTGAACTCACAAATTGCTCTTCTACTGCTATTAAAAATTCTTTTGCAGTTTTGCAATCAGGAATTAAGCCCCTTATCTTTCTAGAGATATGATTTTATATGAGTAAAAGACTTAAGCGGTTTGATCGCTCCCACCTCTCATACAACTTTTTCTCCTCTGGCGTAGTTTCCTCCGTGGGGACGGGTGGCATATCCTCACGAAGTGCCAAATCAATATCCATGCATCCTAAAATAAATGTCAGTCTTTCTTTCCATTCCGATAAATTTGAACCATTAAGTATTGGAATGCATGATGTGAATTGTGAAAAAACTGTCAGAAACAAAGCTGCAAAACATAAGCTTACTATCAATATACATGCTATAAGTACACTAAAATCTTATCTAAATCACTAACCCATATTAGCAATTTAGTGAGTAAATCAAAATTAACTTTACATGATTTACCCCTTTACGACAAAACTAATGCATTAAGTATGATATTTAATGAACTTTATATATCTAGTTGGAAAAATCCAAAGAATAACAGCCAGATCAGTTTCAGATCAGTGGTGGAGAACTAGGCTCGCTTAAGTACCAGCCTTTCTTAGGCATGTATGCCTTTTTGATAAGCTTTTCTTAGACACCGTTATTCAATGGATAAAATTTTACTGGATATTGTTTAATATTAATGAAGAATTCAAGGCCTTTGGGCAACAAGATTTCATCATAAATATCATACTAATAACATTATTTCATCCCATCATTAACTTTGTATAATGACTTCCCTTTGGGGCCGGTTCATTATATATGATGCAACTATTCAATTTCATGAGATGGTGATAAAAAACTCTTTATTAATTAAATTAAATTAAAGCATTCTAAAATTTATGGAATGCTTTGGCTTGTCACCACAAATATGTAAAAAATTTAATCATTTTTATGTCTTTTCCTACATAAGATGCTTTGGCTCGTCTCATGCATACATCACCCTTTTATCATGAAAATATGAATAATATAAACAATCATGTATCATCATAAGAAAGCATATAAATTGATCATTTATGCAATAAATTTATTACATAGAATAATACATAATTGTCAAAGTACTATTCTGTAATGAAACTTTAGCAAAGGGACCACATAATATATTTTAGGACCCTTTTGATAATTCAACTTTCGGCTGGGGACCATATATGAATTTCTTATGCCCCTTTTTCAGAATAACATATTGTCAGGGGTTTAACTGCAAAATGCACAGTTTAGTCAAAAGAATTCGGGTTTCGGGTTGCGGGCCGAGACCCAATAACTCGAAACCTATTAATCCCTTCACCTTTTTTTTATTATTATTAACCGGATTCGGGTTGCGGGTTTAGAAAATCCGAAAACCCATTTCTATTCATCTTCTTCCCAAGCGAAAGGAGGAGAAGGGGGCCAAAACCAGTGGCCCCTTCTCTCCTAAACAATGGCGGCGCAACCGCCGCAGCCGGCCGTAGGCACGGCCACAGGCCGCGGGGGCAGCCGCAGGGCGGGGCTGGAGGCCGGGGTCGGTCGCGGGGGTTCGGCCGCAGGGTGCGGCCGCAGCCCACGGTCGCAGGCCATAGGGCCGTCGGCCGCAGGCGTTGCTGCGGCACCGTTAGCAGCGGCCGGGGCCGCTTAGCGGCGGGCTGCAGGCCACGGCGGCCGAGTCCTCCTTTCCCCTTCCACCTGCTTCAGCCATGGTGGCCACGGCGGTTTGCAGCCGCGGCCGGCTCGCCAGGGCGGGTCGCAGCGGCAGTCGGGGAGGCGGCGGCCATGGCGGCCGTGGGCGGCGGCGGCCATGGTTGCCTCCTCTCCCTTCTTCTGTTCTTAAACAGGGGTGGAAGGAGGTGTGGAAAGGGTGAAGGGTTTTAGTCCCATATTGCCCAGACAAAGATATTTCATTGCTCTAAGTAATATGGGCAAAAACTTTCATCCCGAAAGAGGCTTTTAGTCCCACATCGGGAAGCCAAAAATCTTTTCGATGTTTAAATAACATCGGGTTCTCCAGCAGATTAAATTAACAGATCAAATAGGTATGATTTACTTTAGACTCGATCCGCTCTCATACCATTGATGGAATGATTAATGTTAATGAATCTGATACCATTGATGGAATGATTAATGTTAATGAATCATAAACCATATTTTGACTCGCTAAATCCATCTTGAATTGAACTTTGAGATGCGTGTAATCTGATCTGCAGCCGCGATCAAACGAGATTTGCTTTGATTTGGACAGAGATTAGCTGGAGAGAGAGCTCCTAATGCGTGTTTTAGAGAAAGGGTCTAACTGGCTATTTATAGCCCTCTCCAGGGATCAAACGCCGTGGTTAGTTACACCCGTGAAGAGTCACCCCCCATTAAGGCAACCTTTCACTGTCGTGCAATTACCTCAATACCCTCCTGATTATCAGGATTTACAAGTGACACTTTTCAAGATGTGAGTTCTAATTAAACGGGATCAGCGTTTAATTAAACGGGATCCAACATTACAAAGATACCATCAGAAATGAGATTTAGATAAAATAAATTATTATTCGCATTTTTATTTCCAAAACTATCAATACTCATGATTGTTAGATAATAAAATTTTGTTCGTGAAACCAATACTATTACTTGCATGGACAAATTTGACAGAACCAAAGTACTCCTAATGATCTTTTTAATATAGTATAGATTGAAATTCGAGTGACTTCATCATTTTTGTTGCACTCTCTTTTCTTCAGTTCTTTGCTTTGAATGGCTTCCCCTGTCCACCTCATCGAAATCCTTCAGATCATTACCTTAGGACAATCAACAAAGACTTTGAGAAGGTATGCAGCATCACTTCCAACAGCTTTTTACTTGCTAATCATCCATAGTTGAAGCCCTAGTAAAATTTCGACGATGTTTCTATGATTCCTTCCAACAGGATATCGAAGAAGGCCCTGAAGTCCAGCAAATAACCACTGCTGAAGTAATTGAGACCCTTGTGAAATCTTATAAGTCCTCCACTATTTCACAACAAGTAGCTCAACAAATTGCAGAGATACGTGGAAGGGTAATCATGATCTTGGATTAGTACTTGTCCGTTCGTTCGTGATGTTATTCAAAGAACATCACTTAGCGCAATCCCTTATATATAGTTTTATCTCATGTTCTAATTTTACTTGTATTACCTTTTCTGGAAGGGAGGAGCTCTGGTGAAGAAAGGAAGTCAAGCTAGCTTCTTAACTCAGTCCCTGGTCCTCACTAGAAGGTCCTTTATGAACATGTATAGAGATTTGGGCTACTACTGGTTGCGATTTGCCATTTATATTGCGCTCTGCCTCTGTGGAGGCACCATATACCATGATGTCGGCCATACTTATGGTTCAATTCAGGTGTGTTGGTGTATTCCCTTATGAACTCAAAGGCCATTTTAATGCTTTTTTATACGTATCATCATGTAATGCTGGTTTTGAAATTTTCAGGCCAGAGGTTCTATGCTCATGTTCATAGCTGCATTCCTGACTTTCATGGCAATAGGGGATTTCCATCTTTTGTGGAGGACATGAAGGTTAGTCATTTTCTCTCGAGATATAGTTATGCATCTGAATTGTTAACGATCCATAGGTACTTGCAAACTAAAAGACTCTATAGGCATGTTTCTTACAGAATTGGGCTTAAATTTTTACAAGATTTGTGGACTGGACCATTCATTTAAGCATGGCCCGTATCAACCAAATCCCATCTAGCCCCATATCCAATGGGAAGAAGAAAAAAAATCTCTATAAGTTTTTGTTTTTCCTTCATGTAAGCTAAAGGCTAGGATTTGGACTAGATTTTGATAGGCTCTCAAAAAATTCAAGCTAGATAGGCCAAACAGCTCTGATTCCAACAAGATTTTCAGTCCAATCTTGTACGAATATCAAAACTGGCCCTATAAGTTTCGCCAAGCACATATTGCATGTCAAAAGTTCTGATCAATTATCCTTCTTTTATGGACACTTGCAACACATGCTTTCGTTAATAGTCATATAGCATCATGATAAAAGAACTAGATTAGCCATAAATACCAATCATTGGTGCAGATTACCTTATGGTCTGATTCTTTATTATTACAGTATCATTTGGGTCCAAGCGCATGCCTAACAAGAAACAAGAGTTTTTTTTTTGTTAACTTTACTGATACCAATCATTGGTGCAGATTGCCTTACGGCCTGATTCTTTATTATTACAGTATCATTTGGGTCCAAGCGCATGCCTAACAAGAGACGAGTTTTTTTTTGTCAACTTTAGTGCTAAACTTTTGTTCTTTTTATCTAATTGGAGCAATATCATTTAGGTCCAGGTGCATGCCTAACAAGAGACAAGAGTTTTTTCTTAATTTTGGTACTAAACTTTTCTTTCTTTTGTTTTTGTAATCTTAGCAACAATTATAGATTATTACTGCTGCTTTTACTATTATTTACTTTCGCATTATCATAACATCACATGGATCTTTAGGTCCTTTCAAGCGAAAAAATATAATCTTTGATCACTTTGATGCTGCATGAAAACTCTCTTTTTATTAAAAGGTCAGCTATAAATACAAATCACCAGTGTTAAGTTTATTAAGATTTGTTTCACTGTTAATGGCCATTTCATTCTCTAGGTCTTTGGACGAGAAAGACTGAATGGGCATTATGGCGTCACCGCATTCGTGATCGCCAACACTCTTTCTGCCATTCCGTACCTGGCTCTCATCTCCGTTGCACCAGGGGCCATGGCCTACTACCTTGTTGGCCTTCAGAGGAGAATAGATCACTTTGCCTACTTCGCTCTGGTGCTCTTCATGTGCATGATGCTGGTGGAGGGCTTGATGATGATCGTTGCAAGCATCGTCCCGGACTTCCTGATGGGCATCATAACCGGGGCTGGAATCCAGGGAGTGATGATACTGAACGGTGGCTTCTTCCGGTTGCCCGACGACCTCCCCAAGCCTGTGTGGAGGTATCCAATGTACTACATCGCCTTCCATAAGTATGCCAACCAAGGCTTCTACAAGAACGAGTTCTTGGGTCTGACTTTCCCCAACAACCAAGCAGGGGGCCTCCCACCATTACTTGGCGAAGAGATTCTGAGGGGCTTCTGGCAAGTTGAAATGGGGCTACTCCAAGTGGATTGATCTTGCTGTGTTATTCGGTATGGTTATTCTATATAGGGTCTTGTTCTTGGTAATTGTAAAGATAACAGAGAAGGTTAAGCCCATGATTGAAAGCCTACTTGTTATGGAGCAGCTGTCGTCTGGGTACTCAGAGTGAGTACCATGCACTAAAATGGTCTAGTTGTGGTCTTCTGTAGTATACTTGATTTAACCTCCTTCATACCTCATGAGAGGGAAAGTATATTTCAGTCGATGGATAGGTATATTTCCTTTTCATAGGGAAATCCCACATCAAAATATTTGCTCTGTAGTAAATAAGGCTTTTCTTAATGAATGTACTCATAGACAAGAACGGGCATGCAGTTTTTATGTATGGTTTCATATGCAGATGCCGCTTGCTCCATGTAAGGATAACTCACAGGCAATAATCAGGGAAGCATACTCAAATTGAAATTTGTAACCTTGACTGCACTGAAAAATAAACCAATGCTGATCTGTAATCCATTGTTCTTTCATCAGCAAGTATGATCTTTATTAATCTAACGAATTCAGGACAATTTGAAGATTGAAGTAGAGAAATAATATACGGTCAAGCATTCTCATCTCTGACTTAGAGAATGCCATTAACTAGAGGTGTCCATTGATGATGCTCTACATTGTTCTCTTTTTCTCTCTCTCTCTCTCTTCTCTCTCTCTCTCTCTCTCTCTCTCTCTCTGGTAGAGACTGGGTTAGTAGCATTGATGTACCGTGCTGACAAGATTAAGCAACGCTTTGGGTCCATGTTTTGATTTGATTCTTTAGCTGATACTTCCTTGTTTTTTTTTTTTTTTTTTTTTTTTTTTTTTTTTTTCGTCGTCGTCGTCTAGACTCCTTGTAGTCTTGAAAAATTCTGGAGGTTGATCCCTAGTGATCTGAGCTTGAATTGAAACTACAAAAGGCAGGTCCCCTGCCTGGAACTGACCTCTAAGGTGCCATAGCAAGCTCCTCTGATCGACTCAAAACTGGTCATCAGTTTCAACAATCTACACATAAGAAAACCATGGGACGCTGACTAGTATTTACCTCTGAATTAGTTAAAATGATGAAATTTTGACCCAAGCTGACATGTATCAATCTAATGGTATAAGTTTTCAGGTGAACTTGGATTTTGATGGCTATATTACACAATTTTGAGTCATCAACTTGGACTCAAAACGTATATACCAACACTTTTCCCTTGCATATTTATCTTATATGGACTGATGTCAAATGTCTCTCTCAGCCAGGTGCGAATCCGTTCAGTCCGTCAAGTATAATTCATGCTCTCCAATAAACATTGCAAAAATAAGTTGAGAAGAACAAATATCTTTTAGCTAGGAATACTTGGTGAGGAGTCTAGGTTATGTTTGGAATTGGATAAGAGCGTTTATCCTTTATCCCTTAAGTTGCCAAATCAGTTTTGTGTCAGAATAGTATACCAATATTTGTTCAACACCCCGATATCAATTAACAGGATTATACCTTAGAGACTAATACATAACTAATATAATTATATTATGTAGACAATGCAGTATAGTATAGTATAATATGTTAGTATAATATTGTTATAATATTAAGAGATCAGCTACACTACACTCGGTAGGGCCGGCTCGGGCTTAGGCGACTGAGGCGGTCGCCTAGGCCCCCGACCCATGGAAGGGCCCCGACCCTGGACACAGCATAGTTTTTTTTTTTTTTTTTTTTTTAAGCCGGGATGGAAGTCTGGAATCCTTGAACCCACCCATGACCAGCGGACCGTAGCTTCTGCGGCTTGCTTTCCTTTCCCATCCGTCTCCGGTCTCGATGGGCGATGGCTAGAGTGACCTGTGCAGTGTAGCTGGGCGTGGGCGTGGGCGAGGCGACGGTACCAGAGCACCGTACGGGCTGCAACGGGTTACGGGTATTCTCCTCCTTCGGACTTCTCTCCCCCTTCTCAGTTCTCCCAATCCCATCCCCGTTCTCCAGTTTTCGGCGACTCGCACGCTGCAGTCGCGCACCGCTCCATCTGTCCTCGTCGACTCCGACGATCGTCGTCCTCGGCTCCGACCTCGGCTCCGGGCTCCGGGCCTCCGGCTCCTCGCCTCCTCGGTAGTCGGCTCCGTCTAAGTCCACCGTCCTCGGTGGCTCGGTCCTCCTCCTCCGGCTCCAGAAGCCTTCTTGAAGAAGGCAGAACCCGCCGGCCGGATCTCCTCTCCAGACTCCAGCTCTTGGACCGCTGGCTGGATTCCTTCCTGGCCGACGCCCGTGTCGCGTCCTCGGCTCCTACTCTCATTCCTCCACCTTCGGGCTTCAGCCGCGGAAGACCGGCGAGTGGCTAGCCGCCGGCCGGATCTCCTCTGAGAGGAGTCCTCTCCAGACTCCAGCTCTCTCGCCGTCCTCGGATCCTCGATTCGGGCTCCGCCGCTCCGGCCTCCTCCGCTCCTCGGCACTCGGCAGTCGGCAGCTCAGCTCACTCCAAGCCCACCGTCCACTGTGAGTCTGTGTCTCTGTGACACACTGACACTGCGTCACTGCCCACTGCCCAGCCACCATCCTCTGTCAGTCCGTTGGACCGTGAGCATCCAATTTCCCACTGAAATTACTGAATCACTGTCACTGACCCAATTCTCGGTGAGAATCTAATCCACCGCCTCCTCTGTTAGCTCCTAAGCTAGTTTACTTTACTAATTAATCTTTTGATCCAATTAATTTTTATTTAGTCAAGTTAAATTGATTTTTTTTTGGATCCAAATGTAGGTTGGTTGTGACTTCGGCGGTTCGGCCTCTTCTCGACACAATTAAGTTCGGCACTACTTGTCGGACCCGAGTTTGTTTTTCTTGACACAATCAGTTTTTTATATTTTGATTTATTTGTGGTGTTTTTTTAATTGCTTAGTTTGATAATATTATTTATAGAGTTAAATGTCTAATAGAAAATATGACTGTGGGTATGAAAACCTAAAAAAAAAAAGGAAAATCGATAACTCATTCAATCTCAAAAAGGGCTCTAGATAGCTTTGATTGTTTACAAACAACAACCACATCAAATTCAACTCAGGAATTAGCAACAGAACAGGCATCCAAATGGAGTAAAAAATGAGATTACTAGTGAAACGATATCTAATGAAGAGCACAATGAAGAATCAGATGGAGATAAGATAAACAAGGAAAAAGATTGTGAAACTAGTTCTATTTCTACAAATTTTTATGATCCTGGTCAATGGAAAAATATTGATGCAAAATTTAGAGATCTAATGGTGGAAAGAGGTCCAATTAGAGATTATGATTTTTATTTTCCTAAGGATGAAAATAATAGACACTTCTCTACGATATATTACATTCGTAAGTTACCTAATGGTGAAAAATATGATAGAAGATGGTTAGTGTATTCGAAAGATTTGGATAGAGTATATTGTTTTTGTTGTAAATTATTTAATTCAAAGCCTAGCATGAGTCAATTAGTCAATGAAGGAAGTAGAGATTGGAAAAATCTAGGTATCAAGCTTAAAAGTCATGAAATAACTAATGAACATATCATTAGCATGAATAGGTGGATTGATTTAGAAGTGAGATTGCTAAAAAATAATACAATTGATAAAAGTCTTCAAGAACAAATAAATCAAGAGAAGGATCATTGGAAAAAAGTTCTATTGAGAATTATTGCTGTCGTAAAAAATCTTGCAAAAAATAATTTAGCATTTCGAGGAAAGAATGAAAAGATTTCAAAGTAATAACAGAAATTTTAAGTTTTATTGAAACTGTTGCCCAGATAGACAACCAAGAGGGGGGGTGAATTGGGTTTTAAAATAACTATTACAATTATTTGATTTATGAAATACTAATTAACACCTTTTGCAAGTTGATTAATTAGATGCTATGTGCTGTGAATGAAATGAAGATAAGAACAACAAAGCAATCACAAACACAAGGAATTTATAGTGGTTCGGAGCTAACCCTTGCTCCTACGTCCACTCCCCAAGCCTCACTTGGGAATTCACTATAACCCCTCGGATTACAGCCGGTTGTTTTACAAGCTCACAACCAACTTGTTGTTTTACGAGGTCACAACGAACTCGGTCGGTTTTCCAGGCTCACCGACTAGAACCACCCGATTGTTTTTCCGGGATCACAATCGAACCCTTACACGTTGGTTTCAACCTAGGCTCACCAACAAACCTTTACACCCTTGATTCAATCCCCTGATTGAATCAAGTAAGGAAAAACGGTTTGAAAAAACAAACAGAAAAATAGCTTCTAAAAAGCAGATATACAGCGATATAAATAAGAGAAAAGTTAAGAGCCCTCAAACAAGTTTGATGATGTAGAGGAGGGCTTCTTGAACTCTGGGTCTCCTCTTGAATGTCTTGAAGACTTGAAGGCTGAAGGAGACTTCTTTAATGCTGGGAAGAGTTGGTTGAATGGAGTTAATGGCCCTCTTCCTTTTGAAATCAGATGAAGTTTTTGTTTTCTTTGAAAGGAATGTCACTTCTCTCTTTGCTACAGTCCTCTGTGGCTATTTAAGCCATTCCCACGGAAACTAGCCGTTAGACACAATTACTAGCCGTTCTGCACATTCTGCACATCCTGACAATGTTCCGTTGGGATCGGAGTCGACTCGCGCGATCTGGAGTCGACTCGGCTGCAGCAGGAGTCGACTCATGCTTTTCTGGAGTCGGCTCGGCAACTGTTCCGGATTTGAATTAAAGTGAGCTTCTCGACTGGGAGTCGACTCGACTTAACCCGAGTCGACTCCCAAATCTGGAGCTGACCTGCACTTTTGGAGTCGGCTCATTCCAAGAATCCATAGAGTATTCTTCAACTTGCTCACTCGAGTCGACTCGAAATTCTGGGAGTCGACTCGGCGCTCAGAGCCCGAACTCCCGATTTCTGTCTTTTGGCTCGTGCAGTCTTGGAGTCGACTCGACTGTTTCGGAGTCGACTCGGCTCTCAGTATCCGAAAACAGTCTTCTGTCTTTTTGGAGTAGCGCTGCCTTGGAGTCGACTCGAACTGTCTTGGAGTCGACTCGCGTCTCAGAGACAACAATACTGTCTTCTGTCTTTTTGGGGTCGCGCTGTCTCGGAGTCGACTCGGGCTTTGCGGGAGTCGACTCGGCTCTCAGTGTCCGAAAGTTGCTCTCTGACTTTTGCCTTGTATAACTGAGAGTCGACTCTCGCTTCCTTTGGAGTCGACCTGCCAACCATCGGAGTCGACTCGCGTTCCTCAGGAGTCGACTCGGCTCTCAGGGTCCAAAATGACTTCTCTGTCTTTCTGTCTGTAACTCCCTGGAGTCGACTCATACTACTGGAGTCGACTCGGCAAGCATCGGAGTCGACTCGCGCTCTTCAGGAGTCGACTCGCTGACAGGTTTTGAGTTGAGTCTTTCTGTTCGTCTGTCTGTTCTCAGTCGGAGTCGACTCGTAATGTTCCGGAGTCGACTCGAGCCTGTGCCAGTGCTTCTGATACGCTTGGAGTCGACTCGTAATATCCCGGAGTCGACTCGAGTCTCAGACTTTGGTTCAATTGACTTCTTAACTTATCCAAAATGTCTTGAACCAAATCTAGAGACACTTAACCATAAATTTACAAGATTTTCACTGAAACACTAGATTGAATTCATTAGTAAACATAAGATATACTCAAATGCTTTGAGCTCATCAAAATCAAATAGGGTTATAATCAATCACTCCACAATCTCCCCTTTTTGATGATGACAAAACATTGAGTATATGTAAAGTGAATTGCTCAACAAACAAGGAAATTTATAATAAAATTTAAAATGAATTCAAGTGTCTGGTTATTTAATTTATCCAAACTTGAAAGGTGTGAAACAATAAATTTTGAAGTTAAAGCTCCCCCTTTCATTTGGAATTATATAAGCCTTCATGTCATGCAATCAATTGTTTGGCTTATATATATTTAATGATTTTGCTTTCTTAAAAATTCAGATTCTCCCCCTCAACATATGCATTCAACTTTGTTTTGATTCTCTGAATTTTCTTTTAGTGCATTGAAGCTTTTGAACTTAAATTTTTGGTTTTTAGAGGAAAATCTGCCAATTTGTTCTTAGTATGATTCAACTAATCTCCGAATATCCCTTGAATAGATTCTGGAGATTACTCCATTAGGAGCCCCAACAGAGAGATAATGAGCCTCGAGGTATCGAATCCACTAAGAACAAATTATTGTGTGTTTTAAAAGTTTTCTTTTTATTGATTTTCATTGATTCCTTTACATATCTATTAAATATTTCTCCCCCTTTTTGTCATCATCAAAAAGGAAGTAAGCAGAACACACAAGCAATTAGAGATCAATTGCACATATTGAAGAAAATTGTCTACTCATTGTATTGATGTATGTGTAGTACATTTGTGAATACAAAGAGTAAAGCAGTAAATACATGTCAAAATACAAAATAAGCTAGGGCTTCCTCGAGGATGTGGCTCCTCTCAGTCTGATTGTTCCATTAGGAGACTGACCCATCTGTGACGTTCCCTAGCTGGTGATGATGCCGAGGTGGCCCTACTGTGCGTCGTGGAAGCTCAGTCAGAGTCTCCTGGAGTGTGTCCAGCTTGGCGATCAACACATTCGCCAAGCGCTCGGCCCCCTGATTAGTGCCCATATCGTGTCGGATGTCATCTCGCATCTTCTGTGTTGCTTGTGACATCGCTCATGTTGGAGAATTGGGCTTGTATCAGGCTTCTGACATTGAAGATCTCCTCCCTCAGATGAGCCGTCATCTCGGTCACGGCTGATAAGGAGGGAACCAATGCAGAAGAGGGGCAGGGCTGGACCTCGAGCTCCCTCAGTAGGTCGTCCCGAAGATCTCGTACAATCTCCTGCCGCAACTCCCGGAGCTGCTCAGGAGAAATCCGGACCTCCATCGGCTGAGTGGGTGGAGCTGAGGAGGAGGGTCCGGCTGAGGTGGATGGTGCTGAGGTGGAGGGAAAGGTGGGAAGTCAATCTGGATCAGGACTGGGGAGTCTAGTGGTAGTGTGGAGGAGGATGGTTTCCTGACCCAGTTCCCTCTACCTTATGAAACCCATCCTGTGTAGGGTTCCCTCACCCATGCGATCTGTCCATCGCAGTGCGCGAGAGGGTTCCCCCTCAGGAATGGGATCTCGACTCCCTAAAGATAGGTGTACATCATCCCATAAGGAAGGGTGAGCCTAGGTCTGTCTAGTGGCTCACATAGGTATCTTGTAGATCATCTTGGGAAGTTAATAGGTGTCTTGGAGATGTAGAACATAGGGCTAGGTCCCTCTCAGACACAAAATCAAAGCGGCCGGTCTTAGGAAAGGGTCCTAGAGATAATACTCAGGAGGAGCCGCATCTCAACTGAAGTGAACTAGCGGACACCTCATCTAGTGGGGACTGGGGTGGACTCCCTAAAATGGCCGTAAGGGCCTCAGTCCTATCCTCGGTGTGTAGGAATACCCCTACTTGGGGAAGATGGATTTGAGCTATGAAATCCTCCGAAAATAATAAGGGACACCCGCTACGGTTCCCTGTATCCCCCATTGCCCCTATGCACTTTCCATAGAACTCCCTAACTAGACCTGGGTATGTGGGGAGATCTAAGAACAAAAGAACTCTAAACCCTGGGCCCTCAACCTATCTCCTATGTGAAGCCCTCCCGGGAGAGATAGTCGAAGTTGACGTATCTCCCGGTGGAGACCGCCTTCCCGGCGCACGGTCGCGAGGGAACCGGCCTCGGCGGGGAACGAACCGGAGGTTGTGGCCTCACGGGATCGTTCCGAGCCTTGGACCGTCGCTCGGCACCGGTCGCGGTTGGGGCCTCTTCCGGCTTGGGACAACCATTTCGAGGCATCTTGACCTAGGGATGGGGTAAAACCTAAGGACGGAAGAAGGTCGACGGAAAAACCCTAAGACGGTCGGAGACGATCTAGGAGACGGCTCTAGGGTTTGTGAACAGTGGAGGCGGTGAATAGAAGTGTTGATTAAACGCTTGGATTAGGGTTAAAAACTCGGATCCCGACCGAGTCGACTCCTGTAAGTCGCGAGTCGACTCGACCTCGAGTCGACTCCAAAATATGCGCGAGTCGACTCCCTTATGCTTCATCGACCTCGAGTCGACTCCCGTCTATGTGCGAGTCGACTCCCCTTATGCTGCCATCGACTCGAGTCGACTCCTCTATGTGCGAGTCGACTCCCCGTCATGAGCCGACTCTGAAACTTACTCGAGTCGACTCGAACTCTGGCACGCACCTAAAAATCATGCTATTTTCGTACCAAAAGGGACAATCACTAAGTTATGATCTGATTTGATGATCATAGATGAGAAACTCTATTTAACCAATCTAATCATCAAAATCAATGAACTAGAAGAGAATCACTAGGATGGATCAATCACTCCTAATCCTCTCCTAAGCACACTAAATCTCTCTTCACTCAAGGGTTTTGTGAAGATATCAGCTAATTGATCATCAGTGCAAACAAATTGAAGTGTCACATCACCATTCAGTACATGATCTCTTATGAAGTGATGTCTTATCTCAATATGTTTAGTTCTTGAATGCTGAATTGGATTTTTAGTTAGATTAATGGCACTTGTATTATCACAATTAATGGAATTTTATCTTGTTTAATGCCATAATCTTCCAATTGTTGTTTGATCCACATGATTTGAGCACAACAACTCCCGGCTGCAACATATTCAGCTTCAGCAGTAGATAATGCAACCGAGTTTTGTTTCTTGCTAAACCATGAGATTAAATTTTCTCCTAAAATTGACATGACCCGCTGGTGCTTTTTCTATCAAGTTTACAACCAGCAAAGTCTGAATCTGTGTATCCTATTAAGTTCAGGCTAGATTCTTTAGAATACCATAAACCTATATTTTTTGTTCCTATTAGGTATTTAAAGATTCTCTTGACTGCAATTAGATGAGATTCCTTAGGATTAGACTGATATCTAGCACACATGCATACACTAAACATGATATCAGGTCTACTTGCAGTGAGATACAATAAAGATCCTATCATACCTCTATACATCTTTTGATCTACAGATTTACCTGATTCATCTTGGTCTAATTTGCATGATGAGCTCATGGGTGTGCTGATTGACTTGTTTCCCTCCATATCAAACTTCTTAAGCATCTCCTTGATGTATTTAGCTTGATTGATGAAGATCCCTTCTTCAGATTGTTTGATTTGAAGCCCGAGGAAATAGTTCAGCTCTCCCATCATGCTCATTTCAAACTCACTCTGCATCAAGTCAGCAAATTCTTCGCAGAGGCGATTGTTAGTAGCACCGAAAATAATATCATCAACATAAATCTGCACTACTAACATATCTTTGTTTTTCTTTTTAAAACAGTGTTATCTACATTTCCCTAGAGAACTCATGTCTAGTAGAAATTTGCTAAGTCTTTCATACCATGCTCTAGGTGCTTGTTTCAAACCATAAAGTGCTTTGTTCAGTTTATACACATGATTAGGGTATTGATGATTTTCAAAACCAGGAGGTTGTTCTACATACACCTCCTCATTAATATACCCATTTAAAAATGCACTTTTTACATCCATTTGAAATAATTTGAAATCCTTAGAGCATGCAAATGCTAATAATAATCTAATTGCCTCAAGTCTAGCTACAGGAGCAAAGGTTTCATCAAAATCTATACCTTCTTCTTGATTATACCCTTTGCTACTAGTCTAGCCTTATTCCTTATTACAATTCCATTTTCATCAAGTTTATTTTTATATATCCATTTGGTACCTATAATTGAATATTCAGAAGGTCGTTCAACTAGATTCCATACCTTGTTTCTAGTAAATTGGTTTAATTCTTCTTGCATTGCATTTATCCAATTTACATCTTTTTCAGCTTCTTCTATGTGTTTGGGCTCAAAATGTGAGACAAAAGCTAGATGATTATTTAAGTTCCTAAGAGATGCTCTAGTCCTAACAGGTTGAGATGGATCATCTAAAATTAATTCCTTAGGATGCCCGTGAGCATACCTCCAAGCCTTAGTCAGCCCATGATCCACAATAGCCTCTTGGCTTGATGATGCATTTCCAATTAATTTTTGTTCATCATCTTGTAATGTCATCTCATCAATCTTTTCTTCAAGAATTTCAGCATCATCATCAAGATTAACTCTCTTACTAGAAGAGATATCACTAGAATCATCAAAAACATGTATGATTCTTCTATAACTAGGGTTCTTTTATTAAAACTCTATAGGCTTTACTAGTTGTAGAGTACCCCAAAATATACCCTCATCAGATTTAGAGTCAAATTTTCCTAGATTATCTTTCCATTATTATGAACAAAACACCTACATCCAAAGACATGAAAATAGTTTACTTTTGGTTTTCTGTTTTTCCAAAGTTCATAAGGTGTTTTCTTTATAATGGGTCTCAATAAAACTCTATTTAATATATGACATGAGGTATTGATGGCTTCTCCCCAAAAGTACTTAGGGAGGTTACTTTCACATAACATGGTTCTAGCCATTTCCTCTAGAGTTCTATTTTTTCTTTCCACAACTCCATTTTGTTGTGGTGTCCTAGGTGCAGAAAAATTATGAGTTATCCCTTTTTACTACAAAACTCATCAAATAAATGATTTTCAAATTCGGTTCCATGGTCACTTCTAATAGCTATGACTGAAGTATCTCTAGCATTTGTTACTTCCTTATGAAATTTCTTAAAAACTGAAAATGCTTGATCTTTATGAGCTAAGAACATGACCCAAGTGTATCTAGAATAATCATCTACAATAACTAGACCATATTTATTTCCACCTAGACTTGTGGTTCTAGTTGGTCCGAATAGATCCATGTGTAGTAGTTCTAGAGGTCTAGAGGTAGAGACACAATTTATGGATTTAAAGGAGTTCCTTGATTGTTTGCCATATTGACAAGCTTCACATATTTTATTCTTTTCAAACTTTAGTTTTGGCAAACCTATCACGGAATCTCTTTTAACTAGTTTTGATATTGTGTCCATGCTTGCATGACCTAACTTACGGTGCCATAACCAACTAGCATCATTATCCTTAGTTTCATTAACAACTAAACATGGGTTATGTTTGGCAAGATCCTCAAGGTCTACACATACACATTCCCACGTCTTATTCCTTTAAAAACTAAACTATTGTCATTTGAGTTGGTTATGATGCATAGTGATGGTTTGAACAAAACATCAAAACCTCTATCACAATTGACTAATGCTAAGTAGATTATGCTTAAGACCATCAACATATCGAACATTATCAATAAAGGTTGAAGGGGTAATTTGTACTTTACCTATACCAATGATGTGACCTTGGTTATTGTCTCCAAAAGTCACAGCACCTCCCTTCTTAGCTTCAAGGGTGAAGAATTGATCCTTGTCACCCGTCATGTGTCTTGAGCAGCCACTATCCAAGTACCAACAATTTTTGTCGACCTTGGCTGCAAGACACTCCTACACAAGCAAATCATACAATTTTAGGTACCCAAGTTTTCTTGGGTCCTTCATGGTTAGTAATGTTGGTTCCTTTTGGAACCCAAACCCTTTTAATTTTTTTTTAGTTTTTCTTTTCTATAATCACACATTTGCTTTATGTCCTAATGTTCCACAGCAAAAACATGTTATTTTCTTAGTTTTCTTTCTCCTGCTTTAACAAAGAAATTACTAAGGAGTTTTTGCTTATTTTTAGGTTTATACCCTAAACCAGCTCTATTGAACACAGCTCGTTGACTATTAAGTATCATTTAATTTTTCTGAGCTATATGTAAATTTTTCTACAAAAGGCTTGTACTTTTCAAGTTCTAGTGTCAATTTTGTTTTTCTGTTTTTAGTCATTTAGTCTTTTGTGAGACTTCTCAATAGTTTGTTTATCTTTTTAAGTTCAAATTTCTTGGCAGTTTTCGTTATCTTTAGTTAAGGTATTAGTTTTTTGAATTAAGATTTGGTTGCTTGTCTTAAGTTCTAATTTTCTTTAGTGATAAATCTTATCCTTAACTAATTTCGTATTTATGGAGGTGAGATTGATTGGTTAGTTTTAGCTCTTTATTCTTAAGGTTTATTGTCTTATATTCATCCATTAATTCATTAAAGCATCATATAATTCATCGAAAGTAAAATCTAAATGTGTTTCGGATGTTACCTCATTTTCGTTTGCCATAAAACAAGATTGGCCTTTTCTTCTTGTTCCTCATCCGATGATGATGATGATGTATCGGAGTCCGATAGGGTGGAGACGAGACTTTCTTTTCTTGTACTTGCTCCTTCTTCAGCAAAGGACACTCAGCTCTGAAGTGCCCGGCTTCTTACATCATAATCCGATCCCCTCATTTTTCCTTTCCTTACCTTTATCCTTGTGATAGGAACTTGAGGGGCCTCTCCTTTGATGAAAGGACTTCTTCGGTTGATGAATTTCTGAATTACGCAGAGAAGAGCCTCATCATCATCTCCCTCATTGTCTTCTCTTCACTGCTGCTGCAAGATAAGTCTTTGTTAGTAGAAACAGATTTGCTATTACCTTTTTCTTGTGGAGGACTCTTCTTCGCTGTGTTGTTTCATTGTGAGCTCGTGCGTCATTAGGGATCCAAGAAGCTCCTCAAGTGGAAGCTTGTTCAAGTCCTTGGCTTCTTGGATTGCCGTCACCTTGGCTTCCCATGACCTTGGTAGACAGCGAAGAATCTTCCTGACAAGCTCACTGTTAGTATAATTTTTGCCAAGGCTTTTTAGGCCATTGACAATGTCAGTAAATCTAGTGAACATGCAAGTGATTGTTTCATTAGAATCCATCTTAAATAATTCATACTTATGAACTAATATATTTATTTTGGATTCTTTGACTTGATTCGTGCCCTCGTGGGTCACTTCAAGTCTATCCCAAATCTCTTTTGCAGAATTGCAAGTAGAGACTCTATTGAATTCATTTCTATCTAATGCACAGTAAAGCACATTCATTGCTTTGGCATTGAGTTGTGCCTTCCTAATGTCATTGTCATCCCAATCCTTTTCAAGTTTGGGTACAGTGACACCCTCTACATAATGGATGGGATGTATGGTCCATTTAGTATAATGGTCCACATCTCATAGTCTTGGGCTTGGATAAATATTCTCATCCTAGCCTTCCAATATGAGTAGTCGGATCCATTAAAGAATGGGGGTCTTTGGGTGGACTGGCCCTCAATGTGGGAAGATCCAAATGGGGTTGTCATTTTGATCTTTTACTCTTTGGGTAAAAGAGTTCGGCTCTGATACCACTTGTTGCCCAGATAGACAACCCCAGATAGACACCTTTTGCAAGTTGATTAATTAGATGCTATGTACTGTGAATGAAATGAAGATAAAGAACAACAGAGCAATCACAAACACAATGAATTTATAGTGGTTCGGAGCTAACCCTTGCTCCTACGTCCACTCCCCAAGCCTTACTTGGGAATTCACTATAACCCCTCGGATTACAGCCGGTTGTTTTACAAGCTCACAACCCAACTTGTTGTTTTACGAGGTCACAACGAACTCGGTCGGTTTTTTCCAGGATCACAATCGAACCCTTACACCGTTGGTTTCAACCTAGGCTCACCAATAAACCTTTACACCCTTGATTCAATCCCCTGATTGAATCAAGTAAGGAACAAACGGTTTGAATAAAAACAAACAGAAAAATAGAGCTTCGAAAAAGCAGATATACAGCGATATAAATAAGAGAAAAGTTAAGAGCTCTCAAACAAGTTTATGATGATGTAGAGGAGGGCTTCTTGAACTCTGGGTCTCCTCTTGAATGTCTTGAAGACTTGAAGGCTGAAGGAGACTTCTTTAATGCTGGGAAGAGTTGGTTGAATGGAGTTAATGGCCCTCTTCCTTTTTTATGATTTAGATCCCTTTGACAGATGAAGTTTTTGTGTTTTCTTTGAAAGGAATGTCACTTCCCTCCTTTGCTACAGTCCTCTGTGGCTATTTAAGCCATTCCCCACGGAAACTAGCCGTTAGACACAATCTACTAGCCGTGCTGCACATTCTGCATATCCTGACAATGTTTCCGTTGGGATCGGAGTCGACTCGCGCGATCTGGAGTCGACTCGGCTGCAGCAGGAGTCGACTCATGCTTTTCTGGAGTCGACTCACCAACTGTTCCGAATTTGAATTAAAGTGAGCTTCTCGACTGGGAGTCGACTCGACTTAACCAAGAGTCGACTCCCCAAATTCTGGAGCTGACCTTGCACTTTTGGAGTCGACTCATTCCAAGAAATCCATAGAGGTATTCTTCAACTTTGCTCACTCGAGTCGACTCGAAAATTCTGGGAGTCGACTCGGCGCTCAGAGCCCGAACTCCTGTTCTTCTGTCTTTTGGCTCGTGCAGTCTTGGAGTTGACTTGGACTGTTTCGGAGTCGACTCGGCTCTCAGTATCCGAAAAACAGTCTTCTGTCTTTTTGGAGTAGCGCTGCCTTGGAGTCGACTCGAACTGTCTTGGAGTCGACTCGCGTCTCAGAGACAACAATACTGTCTTCTGTCTTTTTGGGTCGCGTTGTCTCGGAGTCGACTCGGACTTTGCGGGAGTCGACTCGGCTCTCAGTGTCCGAAAGTTGCTCTCTGACTTTTGTCTTGTATAACACTGAGAGTCGACTCTCGCTTCCTTTGGAGTCGACCTGCCAACCATCGGAGTCGACTCGCGTTCCTCAGGAGTCGGCTCGGCTCTCAGGGTTCAAAATGACTTCTCTGTCTTTCTGTCTGTAACTCCCTGGAGTCGACTCATACTACTCCGGAGTCGACTCGCGCTCTTCAGGAGTCGGCTCGCTGACAGGTTTTGAGTTGAGTCTTTCTGTTCGTCTGTCTGTTCTCAGTCGGAGTCGACTCATAATGTTCCGGAGTCGACTCGAGCCTGTGCCAGTGCTTCTGATACGCTTGGAGTCGACTCGTAATATCCAGAGTCGACTCGAGTCTCAGACTTTGGTTCAGATTCACTTCTTAACTTATCCAAAATGTCTTGAACCAAATCTAGAGACACTTAACCATAAATTTGCAAGATTTTCACTGAAACAATAGATTGAATTCATTAGTAAACATAAGATATACTCAAATGCTTTGAGCTCATCAAAATCAAATAGGATTATTATCAATCACTCCACAGAAACGATTGCAGAATTTGATCCAGTAATGCAAGAACATATTCGACGCATTCAACATGATGAAATTCACAATCATTATTTAGGTCATAATATTCAAAATGAATTGATTCAATTATTAGCATCTGAAATTAAAGCTATAATAATTAAAAAGATTAAAGAAGCAAAATACTTTTCTGTAATACTTGATTGCACTCCTGATGCAAGCCATCAGGAACAAATGACCCTAGTTTTAAGATGTATAGATACTTCAACAAGTCCAGTAAAAGTAGAAGAATATTTTTTAGAATTTTTAGAAGTAGATGATACATCTGGAAAGGGTCTTTTTAATGAACTTATAAATATAATAGAAAATATAAATTTGAGGTTAATGATATAAGAGGACAAGGGTATGACAACGGATCTAATATGAAAGGAAAACATCAAGTGTACAAAGGAGATTATTAGATATAAATCTAGAGCGTTTTACACACCATGTGGATGTCATAACTTAAATTTAGTGTTATGTGATATTGCTAACTCATGTCCTAAGGCTATATCTTTTTTTGGAGTGATACAACGAATTTATACCTTATTTTTTCTTCTACAAAACGATGAAAAATTTTACAAAATAATATATCCACATTAACTCTTAAACCCTTGTCACAAACACGTTGGGAAAGTCGTATTGAAAGTGTCAAAGCAATTAAAAACCAAGCTCCTAAAATAAGAGATGCCTTAGTTCAATTAGCGGAAACTAGTGAAGATCCTAAAACAAAGAGTGAAGCCACATGTTTAGCTACATATGAGATTGAAAATTTTGAATTTTTATTAGGCATGAATATTTGGTACGATATATTGTTTGCTGTTAACTCAGTTAGTAAGATTTTACAATCTGAAGACATGCATATTGATGTTGCTATAGATCAACTAAAAGGTCTTCTTTCTTATTTAAAAAGTTATAGGAAAAATGGATTCATGAATGCTTTGAATTCATCTAAAGAAATTGCAAATGAAATGGAAATAGAACCTATATTTCGTGAAAAACGTGTGATCCGTAGAAAAAAATATTTTAATGAAAATAATGATGATGAGATAACAAGATCAGCTGAAGAATCTTTTAGAATTGATTACTTTTTATATATAGTAGATCAAAGCTATTTTTTCAATTCAAAATAGATTTGAACAATTTACCATATATGAAAATATTTTTGGCTTTTTGTTTAATTTTAGAAAGTTAAAATCTTTGAATGAAGATGATTGAAAAAGTGTTGTCTTAATCTTGAAAACTTTTAAAGCATGGTGAATATTCTGATATTAATGGTATTGATCTGTTTTCAGAGTTAAAAATTTTAAAAGAATTTTTACAAACAGAAACTAGTACCCTATTGATATTTTAAGTTTTATAAAAAAACAGATTCTTTTCCAAATGCATGCATTGCATATAGAATATTATTAACAATACCTGTAACAGTTGCTTCTGCTGAAAGAAGTTTTTCAAAATTAAAATTGATAAAATCTTATTTGCGATCAACTATGTCACAAGAAAGATTAAATGGATTAGCTATATTATCGATTGAAAATAGTATTTTAATGGATCTTGAGTATAAAAGTTTAATTAGTAATTTTGCTTCTCAAAAAGCTAGACGAATTATTTTTAAATAAAAATTTTAAAATATTTTTTATACTTATTAAAAAAATTATTATTTAAATAATAATAAAAAAGGCCTCTTTTAATGAGTTCGCCTTAGGCCCCAATGTATTGGGCCGCCCCTGACTCGAGTATAGGGAGCCTCAAATCCGATTGACCTACCTACCTTCCATTTGACTCGAACACTAGGATCCAATACTCTTCCGTTAGCTGTCAATTATTGGTGTTCTTAAAAATTAAATAGTTAATACGATGGGATAGAACACGACTCTTTATTTCTATTTATGTTTACAATGTTTGTATTAATCATCGTAAAAAAAAATTTATATTTATTCTGAAGTAGTTGATATTTATTTTTAAAGAGTTTTTGTTTATTTCTAAAGAAGAATATAGAAAGACTAGAGCATCCATGCAATTTTCAATTTATTGCTCATCAATAGAGATTTATATTTATTTTGGACCATTTAGTATTTACTTTCTTTAAATTTTGTATTAATCTTCTACTATTGCTATATATCTACTAGGATAGACAACCAAGTTTTCATTTATTTTTGCAGTATTTATATTTATTGCCTATAGACTAAGTATTTATCCTAAGAGATTATATTTATTATAAAATAGTTAGTATTTATTTTTTGAGCCGTTTTTATTTATTTTTAAAATATATATAAAAAAATAATGAACATCAGTGAGATTTTTTGTTTATCACTCGACAATTTTTATTACTCTAAAAAGTTTATTTTTATTTTGAACCACTGAATATTTATTCCCTCGAAACTTTGTGCTTATTCTTCAATATTATTGCTTACTAGAAATGAGCTCTAATATGATTGAAGGTGCTTTTTACGGTGTTTGCATTTAACAATGCACATTAGATGTTTTTCTTCCGAGATTCGTGTTTATTTTGATGCGGACATCCAGACAGCCCCGTACGTGGCAGCTGCTAACAAGAGAGCGTCCGAGAGAGAGTCCGTGGGTGAAGCTATGCAACATGTCCCAGCCCATCGTACCTGCACAAAGCCTCAACGGTGGCTCCGGTGAGGGCCCTCCGACGATTAAGTTAAAGTGGATTTAGAATGGATTTTTCAGAGTCCCCCACTTACGTTACTTTATGGGTCTATTTATAGTCCCTATAAGGTGTCCAGGTGGCGGAGATATGGCCCGCTCTCATCATGAGAGAGAATGGCTTTAAGCTAGATAGCGTGTAGCTGGGGTTGCTTGTGGCGCTCAGTGCAGTCTGTTTTTGTGAATGGTAAGGCATTGACAGTCGTAGCAGGGAGCGGCCGGATAGCATGGCGTTGTCCTTGACTGTCGTTGGCTAGCAGGTAAAGCATGGCGCGGAGATGTTGCGATGTACAACCACGTAGATGGGCGTAGGCACACTCGTAGATGCGACCGTAAGCAAGGTCGAGCTCGTTGAGGGGTCGCATCATATACTCGGCGAGATCGGCTTAACAGGTGCTGAGGATAGCCTGGCGTCCCTAATTCCGAAATGTGCTCGGTAGAGAGCCCCGAGCTCGGAGGTTGGGGCGCGTAATTGGATAAGGCACCCGAGCTCAGTCAAGGTGCATCGATGAATATAGGGGCACCCAGAGCTCGACCTGGGCGCATTGTCTATACAGAGCGCTGGGGCAGCTCAACGGAGATAAGGTATTGTCCGCTTTGGGGGAGCACACACATGTTTAACATCGTATGCGGCAATTTTTCCTTCACGACTTTGTCCCATAAGGGGTGCCTTGCTATGAGCATCAGAGAAGATTGACGCAAGTTGTCAGCTGAGGCCTTGACAAGGTTCGAGCTTGGATTGACTCTTGGTGGGGCCGAGGCCTAGCTCAACTGATGCTGGGGTTTATTTGGCTAAAATTGGATCCTACTGTAGTGAGCAGGATAATCCATTTTGCCCCTCATCAATAGCAGATAGGTCAGGTTAACCCATGACCCGGCCCAATTTATTTAGACCCGATTTGATCTATTTTGGAGGACCCATGAGACCAGATTGGATCCTAAAATTAAATCCGTTCCGTTCTATTTTCTGAGTCAGATTTGAGTTTACTAAATTCAAATCCAATCCAATCTGACTTATTTAAAATTTAGATAATTTTAAATTTATAATTTCGACTCGAATCTATATAATTATTTGGACCTCCGAATGGCAGCCCGCAGGATACCAACAAGTTCTGAGCCACGGATGATCCAAACTCTACCAAATTCAAATTTTTTCAGTTGAATCCAAATTATACATGAATCCGATCCAACTGAATGACTTATTGAGTCAAAACTTGTAACAATAGATCCGTTCCAATCTACTATTAAATTAAATCTAAATCTAAAATTAAAATTTAAATAAAAAATAAAATTAGAATCGAGGTCAACCCAACCTATTTTCATCCGTGGATCGAACAGATTTGAGGCTTGTTACAATCAAGTGGGGCGTAATCAATCTCTAAGAAGAAGAAAGGAGCAGGGCTCGAGACAATGGAGAAAGAAGACAGATACTTGTTCGCGCGGAAAGAGATCCGCTCTATAAGCAAGGTAAGGATTTTTTTGAAGACTAACAGCGACTAACTCTCATGCAATGTGGATTTTTTTTCTTTTTCTCATTCTGGATTTGATTCTGAAACAGGGACCGCCAAGGCGTCCAACGTGCTTCAACTGATGAAGATGGTGAGAGAGTTGGCTGCAAAATCTTACCAACATAATATCTTATTACTCTATTATATTATGTATTATAAATAATATAATAATAAAATATATAATATATTGTGTACGATATTATTACCATATCATTAAAAAAATAGGAATTAGAAGGATAAATTTAGCAAATTTCATCATATCCCAATTTTTTTTCCTCGGACAACATCCACCACCACACTCGCTAAACTTACCGGGGGAAAATAAGCCGCTCCGAAACATAAAGGTACACGGTCGGCATGTACCTAACGACATCCGACCTGGAGGCGTATGGCATAGCAAATGTCAGGTCTGGTGAGAGTGAGGTCCGGCGCTCGACTAGGCACCTGACCAGGCGCTCTACTGGAAGCCGATCTGGAGGCGCCCGTCCAGGCATCCGGCCCAAAGCCGACTAGAAGGCGCCCATCCTGGCATCCAGCCTGAAGGCGCCCGGCCCGACGTCCGACCTGAAGGCGCCCAACCTGTATACTGTGGTCACATCCACCTACAGTACGACCAAGGACCATGCCCTGCTGCCGCCCTCAACAATTAATGCGCATGGTCTCTGCAGACCTCCGACTTACTCAACAATTAATGCGCATGGTCCTGCAGACCTCCGACTTACTCAACAATCAATGCGCATATCTCTAACTATCTACGGATCTCAAGCCCTCTACAGCAAATCTGCTCGGCAGCATTAAAGTGAGATTGAAGCAAGAAGATCTCTTCCTTCCCCTTCCTATGCAAGCCTTCTTAGCTAATGGAGACAGAACAAACAAATAATAAAGTCTTGGGATAATTGGAATTGACATAGCCCGAAGAACTGAAAATTTTTTAAGATGAACGATTCACATTAAAATTGACGGGTTGGCGTGAGCTTATCCATGCGGTTATGCACTCTTCGAATAGGAATCCATTTTTCAATCTTTTTCCGCCTATATTGCTATTATCTGTGCCACTTTATGACCCGGTCCAGACTGACCCCGCTGGACCCCACTTACCCTTAGCTTGCCTTGCACCTGCACCACTCTTGTCTACCCCTCCACCGACCACAGATGAATGCAGGCTCAGGAAGGAAGAAGAAGGTGACTCTTGATGCCTTGCAGACGTATGATCCCCAGAAAGAAAATAAGGCAAACCTGTCAGGCTATCGGGAAATTGAATAAAAAAGATTGGATTATGGATATGGAGTCGCGAAGCATAATTTTTTTGAATTGGATTATCAGCCATAACAATTCCTGAGCTCCGGCTTGATCTTCTACGGCAAGACACGATCGTGCATTAATTCGCACGACGCGCTCAATCACACGGTAACTTCGCTCCGTCATATCACAGGTAATCCAGTACCCCACTATAAAAGAGGAACCTTCCTATCTTAGTGGGGGTTGGACTCTGAAACCTAAAAAAGACACATCTCCTTTCTTCTCCATTAAGCACTCCTTCTGACTTAAGCATCGGAGGGCCGGCGCTGGAAACCTCAGCCACCAGCTTGTCACAGGTCTCCCGGAGGACGCCACTTACCGACGAACCGTCACCCACCAACTCTCGCCGGAGCTCCCCTTTTCAGCCGACGGTCGCCCCCAGGTCCAATTTCTAGCAACACTTACCATAAACAAAAAAGAAAAAAAAAAAAAAACGAAAGTCTAAAAGTTGGATCTATAGATGCTTTTTTTATGTATCTTAAACCAAACTAATCTAAACATCACAAAACACGTGAACACCCGCTAGAATTTCCGGCCAGAGCCGAAAAAAACATCTGCTCGGCCGGCATATAACCAAGGGTGTTATAAATCAGACCCAACCAATTGAACACGCCCATGTTCAAAGTCCAAACAGTTCAAATCAGGACGAAAATCAAAGGATAAATGAAACCACATCCAAAACCACTAGCTAGTCAGGCCCGTCCAAGAGCATGCTCAAGCCTTCCAAAGCTGCAATATAAAAGAACAAATAACTGCAACAAACTAACTTTATCATGCATATGGATTAAAGTTCTACACTGTTAGAAGATACAAAGCATTGAGGAAAGAGAACAAAAAAAGATACACCCTGCATCTACCGAAACAACAGAGGGAGAGAAGAAGAATGAGAACTCTTTTAGTATCTCTCACTCGATGTTGATTTGGAAAACGTCTTTACGCTCCTCCGCCTTGACCTTGGGAACCACCACTTTAAGAACTCCGTTCTTCATCTCCGCCCGGATCTGGTCGATCTGGTACGCCTCCGGCGGCAGGTCGATCCGGCTGCTGTACCTTCGACCGCTCTCCTCCTCCTCCGTCTCCTTCTCCCCTTCTCCCTTTATGATCAACGTGTTCTGCTCTGCCCACACCTTCACGTGCTCCTTTCCCAATCCCGGCATGTCGATCCTCAGGTGCAGCGCGTCCCCGTCCTCCCTCGCCTCCCACCCTCGCCGGAATCCCCCGATCGCCCCCTGGGTCGCCGCCGCGAACGGGTTGTCCAGCATCTGGTCCATCAAGTTCAACACCTGGCTCAAACTCCTCGCCGGAGTGAACGGATCCCGCACATCTGAAACCCCACAAGCAGACCCGATTCAGAATCTTGAAACGATTATCGGGCAAAGAGATCAAATAATCAGGAAAGGAATCGACGAGTTATGAAGGGGAATGAGATGACGACTACCTGGGAAGATGCCGGGAAGAAGGAAGAGTCGCCGCGGCGGCGAGGGGCGCCCGAGAGGTCGTCACGGCGGCGGTCGACGTCGAGGCTGCGGTTATCATCGAGGTCGAGGAGCCTGGTGTTGGTGTTGAAAAGGCGGGAGCCGGCGGCAGCAGAGGGGCGAGCGGGGGAAACGAGGAGCTTCTCCAGGAGCTTGGAGACGGGAGCCCTCCTTATGGCGATCATTGCGGCCATGGAGACTTAGAGATCGCGAAAAGAATTGGGAGTAACTTTAGGTTGACCTGCGTGATTCGAGCGGAAAAAAGAGGGGGAAGGGGTTTTGTATTTATACAGAGCGAAGGGGGGCGGGGTTGATGCGCTCCGTTTCTTGGGAAGGAAGCCTACAGGAGTACAGAAAGTTCTGGAACGTTAAAGACGATGAAGAGTGGAGAACGTTCGTGGGGGGCGCTGGGAGGTTCCAGAAACACCCAGACAAACAAGCGATAGGCGGATGGATGTTTTATATTAAATTTTAAAGTAAATTATAATTTTTTAAAATATATTTATATTTAATAGTTTATAAAATTTATATTTATGTCTTACTAAAATAACGACATTAATAAAATTATTTATCTTATATAAAAAATCAAAATTATTTTTAAATATAGAGCATGATGCCCATTCTTATTTAAAGTTAATGATTTGATTAATATTTTGAGAAGCAAGAAAAGGTAAACATAAATTTTCAACTATTAGATATAAGTAAAATTTATTTTAATTTTATAGGAATTTTGTAATTTTTTTTATAAATTTTTGTATCACATAAAGATAAGTCTAAAGAGATATGTTGTATGCTTCATATCATAATGGATCATTTTGATCTTAGTGTATATTTTTGCTTCTTGTACCATGATATCACGTAATCGAACTTGGCAGGAGAATTGCTTCATTCCATGGTGTTCCCTGATATTATTTGTTTGAACTTGGCTGGATAATTGGATGATTCCATGGGCAAATGAACTATAAGCTTGAAACTTTCATAGCTGATGAGCCAATGTTACAAACTTGCAGAGCAAGTTCTTTGGTCTAACTAATCATATATTATGGCTGATATGCAATTTCCTCTCCATGTATCTATTATCTCGGCCCTACCCTTGTCTCATATCATCTTATAAAAGTTAGTCTTTTTAAATTATGCATGTGTGCAAGTAAGCTAATCTGCATAATGTTTAACTCAAAGGCGAGTTTTTCAGTGGAAAATACTACATAATGGGAAATAACTTCCCTAACTCTTTAAATTGATCTTGTTAGACAAATTGGAGCTCTATACACGCTCTTTATCTTGCATTTGTAACCCCCCCCCCCCCACCCTCTCTGCAAAAAAAAAAAAAAAAAAAAGATATTGAGAATAAACATGCTTGATTTTCTAAATTTAATAAAAAGAGGTTAACATGTTTCGGTGATAAATTTGCAATCACTATAAAATGCTATCTTGTGCTCTTCGACAAGCTTAATTGACCTATCCTTCAACAAGTGTTCAAAGATCTGCTCCCTTCAATTATATTGAATGGGTATAACATGTTTCAGTGATAAATTTGCAATCACTATAAAATGCTATCTTGTGCTCTTCGACAAGCTTAATTGACCTATCCTTTAACAAGTGTTCAAAGATCTGCTCCCTTCAGTTATATTGAATGGGTATCGAGCTAGTTGAACCTCTTTTGATGGCTGACTTTGTGCACTCAGCTCAGTCAAGATCTTACGCATATATGGTTTGCCAATCAATAACTCGGCCATATCAAGCCCTTTGCATTCATCCTTATTGGATGTCAACTGATTAAGGTCAGTATCAATGGCTGAAATCTCATAATTGGAGTCTCCCATTTACATCGCTTTAGATATTTTCCTTTATTCCTCTTCTCTAAAGATAGTTTCATAGTTTGCAGCTTGTATAGTAAGTTGGAAAAATCAGAAAGCTCTTGTTCAACAAATTTTTTTCTTAGCTTAAGATTCAAACAATTCTAGATAATCTTGACATACTAGGCTCCTAAGTGACGCGTAACAACTATTCCTAGCTCATGCAAACTCGGCCATATACTTTTCAAGATTCTCTATGTTGTTGAGTCAACCTGGTCAAATTAGTTACTGACACCTCGTGTTTGGTTCCGTAGACAAGTTCGAGATTAAGATTGTCATTATTCTCAGCTTCTCAACATTGAACTTAAAATTGACCTAAGTGGTCCATGGTAGACAAGTTATCGTCTCCAGAAAATCTTGAAAATTCGAGGACTGTGTCCCCTAGATAGCTCATAGATTTGATTAGACCATTCTAGATAAGAATTCTTGTAGATTGGCCTTGTTATTGATTAATAGGCAAAACCTAACGAATCTCTTATTAGCTCAGTCAGCTGAGTCAAGTTTCATGGAATTTATCTCAATCAAGTGGGTTAATCAAATTCTGAGTGGGATGCTAGACATGCAAATTTAGGGCTTACTGATGCAGCAGATTCCAATGCAGGTTATAAGTTTATGCTTAGCCTGAGATTGGCCTCAAAGGTTTGGCAAGACTCTGTGTGGTGCTTGCCGTCCAATTCATGGATTCTGGGGCATAAATCCCACCTATAGAGTGAAAGTTTGCTCCCCCATTTCCCACATTATTCAAGGTTTGACCGATGCTCGAAGAGCGGTCTGGTTTCTTTGTCCAATCGACCTTGGCTTCCCGTATTCAAAGTCATCCTGGATTCCATGTTTAGACTGACATTAATTAGCTGAGGGGTCTATAGGTAGTTGTTTGATTTGACCCTGCTCATTTCCATTTGTTGGTGGGTCAATCTCTTGATCATCTTGACCCTACTCTGAGGACTCCCCAATTCAAAACTCGACCTCACCTTTATCATAGTTCATATACTTCTAGAGGATTGGCCTCTCCAATATCCTTATACCCCCATACTTGTAAGCTCAGATTAATTTGTTTAGAAACTGCATATAGGCTTTGACCTGTCAAACTTACAATTGAATGGTAGACTGAGGGCTTTATAATGGCTAATATTGATTTGCCAACACATTCACCAACTTCACTTATTTTGCGATGGCAGTTGAGGAAGTCTTCTCTCTAGTTAATCAACAAATGGCCTCTACACCATAGCTACTTAGCTGGTGATTGCTTCTAAAAAGATACCACATGGGTATCTAATTTTTAGGACCATGACCTCTTGATGGTTTAGAACTAGCTTGCCCACTAAAAGTAGTTACTTGTCCTTGGGAAGCCTGTTAGCTATGCTCTCGAACAGGAAAACTTGAAAGCCTAACGCGAGGGTTCCTCACTTCAAAACCTAGAAAAAAGCCAGAAACCTCCGAAGAGGAGCTATTAAAGCTCTTAAGCCGAGGAGTGGAGTTTCAACTCAAAAGCCGGCCCGAAGCAGAGTGAACTATCTAAAAAGCCCAGTCTCAATAGCTCTCTTGTGGTGTCTCCTGTTCATCAGCAACAATGCTTGAGTAAAATCGAATAGCAGCACATCATTCATTTTCTTAAGCAGCATCCGAGTAGTTACCCGTGTCCCACTGGGCATGCCAAGACTTATTTCTCTTGAAAATGGGAACAAGGAAGACATCTATAAGGTTGGCTAGATGAATGCACGGGCATGCCCAATTAGCTATTGGACAAGATAGAGGTTTGGTAAGTGATTATGAAATAATGTAGGTTTTACCGCCTTGAAACATCAAGAACTTTTATTACTAAGATGCTACCCTAGAAGGTGGGCTGATGATAGAAATTATGTTGAAGAATTAAAAAAAAAAAAAGACAAAACTTGATAGGGGATAAAGTATTATTAAGATAAAAAATAAAGATATGAGATCTAGTTTTTGTAGCGCCAAAAGAGAGTGTCCCCTCATTTCTGTTACTTTCTGATACTTACTAGTACCTCCTTTAACTGCTAGGACAACTATCATTCTTCAACTCTCTTGTGCTCGTTACTTAATTTGTGCCACATTATCCATTGTACATAAAATTATCATTTTCTCCGCTACTATGTTCTAGGTAGTACTCCAACTCCTCCCACGTTTTGAGTAGTAATAATAGCTAGTTAGCTATTCTCCTTTAGTTTTATTCCACTAAACATCTCATCTTAGGATGAAGACTTCCACCATTTTGATTTGCGTTTTGTATGTTTCCTTGGGACTGGCCATATATATAGGTCTGTGCACTTATGATGGATCTGCATCTATGGCACTTTATCTGTATTTTAATTCTCGATCTGTAATTTGGGATAAAACTCGGCATGCACTTTGAAGCTTGATCTGCATCTTTTATTCTCCGGTCCATACCTTGGTAATTGATCTTTACCTTGGCTTTTAATCTATATATAATAATCCTTGACCTAAGGGTTTTTTTTTGCATTAGGTCCATAAGAGATATTCTCTTTGCAGATCCATTAGCAACTTTCCAAGGCCCACCTTTGATGAGCCCACTAGATGTGGTGTATACATTTCTAACATTATACTATGTTTCCGGAGTTGAAATTGTGATAATTATTGTGATTAATAACATCATTCCAAAAGCAGCCGATCGGCAAAACATGGGCTTGCAATGAAATCCTTTGTAATTTTGATTTACACTAGTAGTTATGGTGTCAAAAATGTATTGACCAAAATAAACCTGCTTCAAACATCCAAAGGACATAATTTCATGTATTTTGTTTCTGCAAATTTAAATACTAGAAAAATTACATAGATATCTCTTCAAATTTGGGCCAATTATATTTAGACCCCAAATATTTAGAAAGTTTCAATTAGCCAGCAAAACCTTATTTTCGTTGCAATATGGCGCAGCCATTTGTTTGGATCCTAACACCTTTAATGGAGTGAGAAAAAAAAATAAAAGTTTCTTTGATTCAGAGAGGCTAGATCATAGCTTTCATGCGATCTCA